>NC_053022.1:6371114-6536956 GCF_003073215.2 Triticum urartu | reverse complement strand
TCATGCTTGATTAATTATTATCTGATCAAATTAAATTCCATTCTCGTAATAAAGGCCCTGAAGCAGGCGCAGGGGACTGATTTGTGTGCATTCTGCGTTTGCGAGAACATTCGCATGATGGCGTCCGAAAGGAGCAGATCTCAAAGACAGGAATGGGTACGCCACAGAACACCAGTCACGACGTTGTAAAACGACGGCCAGTGAATTGTAATACGACTCACTATAGGGCGAATTCGAGCTCGGTACCCGGGGATCTCTTTCTTAACAGTTCAAAGAGGTGCGGGACAAGCTCCTAGAAACGGAGCGCGTAGAAGCACTTCAAGAGGAAATAGCGGGATTTTTGCTCGACCAGGTCATAAATCCGAAGGGAGAATACTATTACCCGCTACCGCCCCCATGAACCACTTCCCATTGTCATCGTGCTCCGAAGGCACCAATTAGGCTAATGCCACTGGCTCCGAAGGCAACATGCATATGTAGGAGAAATTGTATATAGCTATACATGTGTGTATGTGTGAATTAATATGGTTTGTGAGACATTGATGATATATATATGATTGGTTCTACTAGAAATTCTATATATATATATATATATATGCACAACGTGTACAATGTGTAGTACTGTAAAATACAAGCAAACGAAAAAGAATTAAAATGGAAAACACAAAATTAAATGAAAAAGAAATCATAAAACCAAAAACCCCCCAAACATTTTAGTACCGGTTGGTGTTACCAACCAGCACTAAAGGGCTCCCGGCCCCCGGAGCTGGCTCGTGCCACGTGGTTGCCCTTTAGCACCGGTTCGTGCTGAACCGGTACTAAAGGGGGGGGGGGGGCTTTAGTGCCGAAACGTTAGTGCCGGTTCCTAAACCGGCACTAAAGGGCCTTACAAACCGGTGCTATTGCCCGGTTCTGCACTAGTGGAATGAGGTAGGGGGTCCAATCGAAGTTACGGATCTCCATATATATACGAAACGGTGAAAGGGCAGCAGCACAGAACGGAGAAACAGAGAGAGACAGAGAGACATATCCAATCTCGGAGGGGCTCTCGCCCCTCCCACGCCATGGAGACCATGGACCAGAGGGGAAACCCTTCTCCTAACTAGGGAGAAGGTCAAGGAAGAAGAAGAAGAAGGAGGGGGGGGGGTTCTCTCCCCCTCGCTTCCGGTGGCGCCGGAATGCCGCCGGGGGCCATCATCATCACGGCGATCTTCACCAACACCTCCGCCCTCTTCACCAACATATCCATCACCTCCCCC
Source organism: Triticum urartu (assembly GCF_003073215.2). Taxonomy (NCBI): domain Eukaryota; kingdom Viridiplantae; phylum Streptophyta; class Magnoliopsida; order Poales; family Poaceae; genus Triticum; species Triticum urartu. The sequence goes on along the minus strand of NC_053022.1, from coordinate 6,535,697 downwards.
CCTCTATATACAGCGGTCCACTCTACCGCAACCCGCTGTACCCTCTACTTGGACATGGTGCTTTATGCTTCATATTATTATCCAATGATGTGTTGCCCTCCTATGATGTCTGAGTAGATTTTCGTTGTTCTATCGGTGGTTGATGAATTGCTATGATTGATTTAATTTGCTTGTGGTTATGTTGCTGTCCTTTGGTGCCCATCATATGAGCGCGCGCATGGATCACACCCTAGGGTTAGTTGTATGTTGATAGGACTATGTATTGGAGGGCTAGAGTGACAGAAGCTTCAACCTAGCATAGAAATTGATGCATACGGGATTGAAGGGGGACCAATATATCTGAAGGCTATGGTTGAGTTTTACCTTAATGAACGTTAGTAGTTGTGGACGGTTGCTAATAGTTCCAATCATAAGTGCATAGAATTCCAAGTCAGGGATGACATGCTAGCAGTGGCCTCTCCCACATAATACTTGTTATCGGTCTAGTAAAGTAGTTAATTGCTTAGGGGCAATTTCGCAACTCCTACCACCACTTTTCCACAGTCGCTATATTTACTTTATTGTGTCTTTACTTAAACAGCCCCTACTTTTTATTTACGTATTCTTTATTATCTTGCAAACCTATCCAACAACACCTACAAAGTACTTCTAGCTTCATACTTGTTCTAGGTAAAGCGAACGTCAAGCGTGCGTAGAGTTGTATCGGTGGTCGATAGAACTTGAGGGAATATTCGTTCTACCTTTAGCTCCTCGTTGGGTTCGACACTCTTACTTATCAAAAACTGTTGTGATCCCCTATACTTGTGGGTTAGCAACGCCCCTTGCGATCACGCGCGGACTGCTGATCTTGTCGCCGACCTCTCTACGGTCGCCGCATCCATCACCGGTCCTCGGCTAATCTTGGGGGATTTCAACCTGATCCGCTTCCCCCATGAGAAGAACAACTCCAACTTCAACGCCCCCCGAGCGGCCGTCTTCAATGGCTTGATCAATTCACTCTCGTGGTTCGAACTCCCTCTTTCGGACCGTCTATTTACGTGGTCGAACAAACGCTCCCCCCTACCTTGGCTCGGCTCGATCGGGTTTTCTTTAACGATGAATGGGACGTGGCCTTCCCCGACTCCTCGCTGTGCTCCCGTCCCCGCACCACCTCTAACCACTTCCCCCTAGTGGTCGTGGCCTCTACTCGCATCCCGGCCTCCTCCAGGTTCTTCTTCGAGCGCGCTTGGCTCGTCGGCCCACTCTTCCTTCCTTTGATCCTTCCCTCCTGGGCTCGCGCTGGAGGACAATGCGGCGTGACGGGTAGCTTAGCGTCCAAGAAAAAAGCGGCTAGGGCTGCAGCCAAGGTCTGGAAACGGCAGCACAAATTCATTCCCGCAGCCGACAACGACTGCAAATTTGTTATTGACCTTTTTGATTTCTTGGAGGAGTTTCATTCTCTGTCCCCAAATGAAGATCTGCTGCGTGGGGATGCTTGTATCTGCCTAGCGGCCTCGATTCGTCGCCAATGCGTCTTCTGGAGGCAACGCGGGAAGTGCAAAGCGGTGCGGTTCGTCGATGAGAATACCCGGTATTTCCACGCCCTGGCGTCTCAGCGTAGGCGCGGGAACGCAATGCGCGCACTCTCGGTCGACGGCGATGACGTCGTCTCGCACAGTGGCATAGGGGAGGCGCTGTGCTGCTTCTACGCCACGCTGCTGGGTTGGCACAACTCCGATTCCTGGGGGTTCGACCTCGACCTGCTATATGCCAACTCCCCCAGGTGGACGGGGGCACGCTCGTCGTCTGGTTCGACCGTGCTGAGATCAAAGCTGCGGTGTCGAAGCTGGACGAGGGCAGTGCGCCGGGCCCCGGCAGGTTCGGCCCTACCTTCTACCAGGCATCCTGGCCGGCTGTCGAGGGCGACCTACAGGCCCTGTTCGACGGGATGCACGCTCGGACGGTCTGCCTCGACGGGATCAACAGGGCCTACATTGCCCTCCTGCCCAAGAAGGAGGGGGTGCCCAGCCCCAGCGATTTTCGTCCCGTCTGCTTACAGAACGACAATGTGAAAATTCCCTGCCTGGTCTCACGACTCGCCTGCAGCGCCAGATCGGGGGCCTCATCGACGAGGACCAGTCCGGCTACCTGGCCAGTCGCAGCATCACGGAAAACTTTGCGTACGCCGCTGAGCTTGTACAATGCTGCCACTGTCAATCTTCCCCAACCCTCGTCCTCAAGCTCGACTTTGCAAAGGCCTTCAACTCCATTGACTGGGGGAGCCTCCATCGGATCATGTGGGCTCGTGGCTTCCCCGAGCTGTGGTGCGACTCGATGGACGCCATCTTCCAGTCCTCTCATTCGGCCGTCCTCCTCAACGACGTGCCGGGGCGGTGGTTTGCGGTCCTGTGCAGGCTGCGCCAGGGGGACCCGATCTCCCCTACCTCTTCCTCCTGGTGGCCGACGTCGTCCAACGCATGATCCGACAAGATGACGTCCTCATGCACCCACTGGTGGACAGCGAGCCCCCACTAGTGCTTCAGTACGCCGACGACACCCTCATCATCATGTGTGCCGACCTTGGGGGGGGGCAGCCCGTCTTCGGACCATCCTCGACCTGTTCGCTGCTGCGGCCTCTCCTTCAACTACCACAAGAGCACTCTCGTCCCCATCCACATGGACTCCGCGACGCTCGCAGGGGCGATGGCCACCATCCAATGCGCGGTTGGAGGTTTCCCCCAGACCTACCTTAGGCTTCCGCTGTCCATCGACAAGCTCAAGCTCGCTAACTTCGCCCCCATGATCGCTAAGGTGGACCGCTACCTAGATGGGTGGCGTTCCCGCCTGCTCTCTCCCTTGGGGAGGCTCGTGCTGATCAACGTTGTCCTCGACGCCATCCCGTCCTACTCCATGTCCGCCCTGCGTCTCCTGCCCAAGGTCATGGATGTGCTCGACTCTCTCCGCCGCTCCTTCCTCTGGAACATGGCGGACCATGCCTCGGGTGCGCAGTGCTTGGTTGCTTGTACTCGAGTTTGCCGGGCGAAGGCGGAGGGTGGGCTGGGGGTGCGAGATATCTCAACTCAAAACGACTGCTTGCTGCTCAAGCTGCCGCATCGTGTCCATGCTATGGCCCCCGCTCGGTGGGCGCGGTGGCTCTAGGCGGATCACCATGGGAGCTCGTTGCTCGATGCCAGAGCGGCCACGGCCAGAGGACCGCATTGGGTGGAATTGCTGGCGCTCCTTCCCCTCTATCGGGGGCTCACCAGGTTTTCTGTGGGGGCGGGGGGCAATACCTCCTTCTAGCACGACGACTGGCTGCCGCCACGGACCCCTGTGCCGCGCCTACCCGGCCTTATTCTCTCACGCCTCCCTGCCCGAGGCCACGGCCGCCCAAGTGCGGCGGAGGGGACTGCCGGCTCATCTAGTCCCGCATCTGACCCGCGTCGCGGCCAGTGAGCTGGACGATGTGCTGATGTTGCTGCGTGACTGCCCTGCGACGCCCGCTCCGGATGGGGGTCGAGCCGTCCTCTGTGGCGCCCCCCATGGTGCCTTCTCCTTGCGATCGGCGTACGCCCTGCTGCACTACGGTGGCGTCTCGCCGCCGGCCACTGGATTTCTGTGGTGTTCGGCTGCCCCGTCCCGTGTGAAGTTCTTCGCCTGGCTGCTCTCTCTGGCCAGGATCCACACCCGGGACGTCCTTCTTCCGAAAACTATCGTCGCCGTCCAAGGGGCTGGCTGCCCGTGCTGCCCGGTCGCCCGGGAAACGGCCGACCATCTCTTCTTCGAGTGCGGGGTAGCCATGCATTTCTGGCACTGCATCAGCATCGACCCGTGTGCCGGGAGGGTCCGCGACCTCCATCTCTTCGACGTCCAGGCGGCCGTTGGGGAGGCATCCCCGACTGCCTTCTTCCTCCTCTGCCTCTCGCATCACTGGAAGCGGAGGAATGCGGTGGTGTTCCGAGGGGAGAACCCCTCTCTGGGGGCTACCTCAAATGCTCTAGGGATGACACAGTGCTCTGGCAGGGCAGGTTTCGTGAGGAGGACCGAGGACACATTGATCTGACCGCACCGCCCTGTATCTGCTGATCCGTGGCAATATATGATTCAGGTGGGGGACCCCCCCTCCCCCCCCCCCCCCCCGCGTTGAAAATTCAAAAAAAAATAATATTTCGATGGGATCTGAACGACTCTCTATCTCGACAGACCGGATTGACTTACTCCAGCGCCGTTGTTGGAACTTCTAGGTAACTTGGCGACGGAAGAAACAGATCGGTATATTTTGGCAATGAACCGGCAAGACGGCGGATCACATCCCACACCCTATTTGAGTTCATGCATCAATTCATGTACCGCAGGCAAGTAACCTTGCATCGTTAATTCTCCCCTCTGTTCTCCACCCTGATGAATTTTTCCATGCGCGTGCAGTAAATTTGGTAGGTCCACGACGTCTCATCGAGATTTTCTTTTTTGATTTTGTACATGCAGTGCATAAGTCGTGACCAGGTTATGCATTCTAGGGAGTGAAAGAGAATGAGAACCGACCAGCTGAGGGGATCTGAATCACATTTTTAGCCACCTATAGCAAGCTAGGTAAGTAGCGTTCTCTACATCTAGAAAATTGACCACTGTCAGCCTGTTTATTTTTCATAAGTGATTTAGACGCTGTATATATTTTATTCTAATATGTGATAAATCTCAGATTATCTGCATGTTTAACAAATAATTTGTTATGTCCAAGATTAAGACAAAAGTATGTTGCCTGGGCATAAAATATTTTCATGTACTTTTGACACTTAATATATTAGGAACATCCTGGATTTCTCAAATCATGTCTAATAGTGTATAATATATGTTTTTGTGGATTTGTGAGATTTTAGTACTGTTGCATCTGCAAAAATTTAGATAGATGATGGCATATCGAGTTATACATGTCACTGTTTAAAAGGTTCATTTGTTGTATTTGGCAACAGACATAGATATATGATCTTTTATACAAAATGTCCATAATAAAATTTACTGCAATTGTAATCATTGAATCCATGATGTCCTACTTTGTTTTTAGTAATACATGTTATCTATCCATCGCAGTTCAGATATTCAGATTCTTATAGCTGACACTGGCAGAAAATATGATGAGGAGTTTTCATATATTCAGATGGAATTTCAGCCCAGTTGGATTTAAGGCGAAGGAAGGAGGTGAACTCTCAGCAAGGTGACGCTTCTCCCGATGGACACATAGCATGTTGGGAGAAGATAACATATACACACGCAGTTTGTCATAGGGAGGCATGAAGAAGTCTTCATAATTTCTAAAGGAGCATCCGCAGGGCTGCACCCTATTTTTGAACAAGCTGTATCCCATCCTCTGGGACATCTTCAGTTAATTTCCGAGCACTTCTGGTCCAAACAAGGTTGATTAGCTCTCTGCACTCGGACCCACATGCATCATGTGCAAACGGCCATGATGAATATCAGCTCAATGATCTCTATTCATGTAGTGGTGTCCCCGATGTTGGTCATATGTTGACGCGGCAGCTGCAGGATCTAGCCATCAGGCATGCTTGCCGAAGTTACGACCTATGTATAGCAACAAGCAGATTGACCGTTTTACTCAAATTGTGGCGGCAGTTAGGATGCTCCACATTGCTGCAGCTCGCAGGGTTTGACGGTTTGACCACCTCGCCAAAGATGCTGCCTTTGCTGCATGTTGAGTTTCCATGGTATGTCTCCTATTGCTTCATATGGCAAACTACCACATTGAGTTGAATTTTTTGGCAGCAAGAAATAGCAGTTGGTGAGCCACCAGATTCAGCCCCTCGCCCCTCGCATTGCCCCCGCGGGCGACCCGGGGGAAAACCCTAGCCGCCGCCCCTCGAGTCTCCTCCTCCTCTCTCCCTCCTCGCCGCCGTCCACAGCGCCGCCGGGCGAAGCCTGGCCGGCTGGGCGGCGGCGGGGCTTCTCCCCATCCTCTCCGTCTTGGCTGGCGCGGGACAGTGGGATCCAGAGGAACGCCGGGCGAACGTGGGGTCCGGCGGCGCAGTGGGCGGGTCTCCCATCGGCGTCGTGCGCAGCGCGGCGGTGGCGACCTGCGTGTCGTGAGGTGGTGGCTGCGTTGGCCTGACCGGTGGTCGCGGGTGCCGCCGGATCCAGATCGGGTCCATCTGGATCCTATCTTCGGACTCCGTCGGCCGCCGCGGGGTGGTGATGATCGTCGCTAGCCACGTCGGATCGTTGGATTCGGCGTCTGGAGATCTACGAGGAGTTCTTATCGATCCTCCTTTCTGGTGGGTTGAGCCCCATGGCTCTTTCATCTTCGCGGGTTTCGGATCGTGGCTTGCCGGATCCGGAGTACACGGAGGTTTGGTGGCATAGGATGGGGACCGGAGGAAACTTTGGTCGGCGTGTTCGACCCGGCATCAGCGACGTCACTTGACGCCGTTGCCCTTCCTGGAGGCGAAGCCGAGGTCCCCCCTATCCACTCCTGAACCCCTCCCGGACGAAAGTCCAAAATTCTGTCTGGATTGGGCGGCGGCGGCGTCCCACGCGTCGTATCCTCCATGGAGGCGCCATCTTGGGAGGAGCTGTTCGGGAGAGAGATGTTGTGGATGGTGGGCTCCGAGTAGCTCCAGCAGTGGCGATGGTGCGGAGGTTGCTAGGTGGTGCGGCGTTGTATCTACCGCGTCATTGGCAACGAGTGTTGGCGGCATGGTGCAGCTGCATTTCGATGACGGATGCGGCTGGATGGACGAGCGCAGGGTGGTCGAGCTATCTGGCGCCATGGTGGCGTCGATGGCAGGCCTGGCAAGGTCTGTGCGTCAGTGCCTGGTCTGGAGATGGATCGATGGAAGAAGGCGGTGGCAGCCTCGGTGAGTGCGCCGGACCGGTGTGTGACCCAGTCCCGGTATGTGGCTAGGATGGGGCATCCGGCATTAGATGTTAGGATTTGGTGCGATGTTTGTTTGGTATTAGGCTCGGACATTCGGCACCACTGCATCAAGGGGATAGGAGTAGCGACAGATGTTGCCTAGATGGTGGCTTCAGGCTCACTGATGTACTACTTTGTAAGGTCTTTTGTGCTTAATAATTAATAAAGTGGCCGTATGCATCATCGAGATGCAGAGGCCGGGGGTGCATCCTCCTTTTCTAAAAAAAGAAATAGCAGTTTATCCTGAAATTAATCATCTGACCTCAAGCAAAAAACAACATCTCCTTTTGAAGACTACAGGAAATAGCTTTAGAGTTCACTATGGCGATAATAAATATGCTGATATTTGGTGAGCTGATGTATAAGTGTGGCTACTCAAAATTAGTGCATTCCATGCACAAATTCTTTACTGTCATGTTGCATCTACTGCCCACACTATATGATATTACTTAATTAGTAAAGGTGATGGAGTCTAAAACATTGTACTATGTGGCAAAGCACTGAAGCAGGCAACAACTAACAAACTGTGGTTTAAAGAAAATAGAAAATCCAGTTGCCGGCCATTGATCTCATTTATGCGTGTAGAATAGAGACTCTAACAAATCTATAATCTATCCGGATCAATGGGAGGTTAGATTAACAAAAATTCGTTTTTCCACCACCCAAACAATTGCCAACGAAAGTCATCCTCTATCTGTTGGGCCACTGAACTCTGGATGATCTACAATCTACTTTTTGTTAGTTCAGTATAATTCGTTTCCTGCATAAGAGCCAACTGTTCGCAGGAAAAACACTGCATTTCTTATCGGCATCCAAAAAGAATTGTTATCTTGGTAACATAATGAAGTTTGATTATGACTTTCAATGGTGCATTTTTTATCAGGTTAACAAGTGTTAACAAGAAGTCTTAAATTTTCCAGGCAAGCCTTTTGTTTCAATTAGCCCAACTGATGTTTTTTCTTCTATATACGGTTATCAAGTGTTACAGGTCATTCCAATGTCATCATAATTTGTACTAAGAATCAGCTTGATGCTCTATATCAGCAATCCACGCAGTGCTGAATCTCTACAATAGAGTTGTGTTAGGAACTTCAACAATGAAACACAGGCCAGCTTCTTTGATGCATATTTGAGGCTCAAGCTATATATCCTTTTCCATGTCCCACCATGTCAGTTAACAGGATTAGTTATGTTTTTGATGTAAAGGATTTTAATCATGTATGCTATTTATACCAGATACATTCTTAAACTCGGATTATCTACAATGGATATCTTATCATTGTCTCACAATTAAATGAATATATGATGCCTAGACTCTGAATAAAACAATATGCTTATGTCATGTAGCGTACAACGACTTCCTATACTTTTCAGAACAATATGACATAGAGTGTATAATTCGTTCTTGGTTTTACTGGCCAGACCTGAAATGTTGAGGGAAGATTCATAGTACATGTGGGTTAGTATTTGTTGCCTACAATCCTATAACTTATATGTAAAATTTCCAATAGCTTTTGTTAATTTTGAGTTTGAGTGCATTGCTTGCAGATAGGCTGTGAACGATCATGCATGCTAAATATTTTCAATTGCTGAGATTTATTTAGATATTTTCTTAGAGTTGCTCCACCAGAATAGTGCTCATTTTACTTGCTGTTGTTGGTAAATAAATCCAGCAGTTTGTTCACAATTCGATAGGGTAAGTGATCATGATAGTTTCTATTCAATTCAGGTATATACATTGACTCTTAATCTCATTTTTTCTACTTTTTACATAGTAACGCATAATGATGCAAAGAAATTTCACTATTTAGCTTAATATAAAAGAGCAAATCTCCTTTTTTTTGCTGCTGAACTATGATATTAGTAGGCTCATAACAGATAATATGTCATCTCATTCACATAATTGTCCTTTTTGTGCTTCAGATCATTTTTCTATGGAAAGATATTGTTCAGCTCTAAACCTTCTGTCCTTACTTATAGGAGGCTCATTCCTAGCATCCACGACCTTACGGGATTTTGGTACTAATTCTTTGGGCACCCAATTAAAATTTATAATTTACAATGTGTTTTTTGTCACACTGTTGGTTCATCTATCCCCACCATACTATGCCTGGATATCTCTGAGCCCCCTTGCTCTCCATGCACCTTTGCTTTTAGTTGAGTTCTCAAATGAATGGGGTTTTCAGCTTTGAGTTCGAGCACTTCATGTTTTCTGGCAACAGGAGCACCCATGGATCATAAGCTAATATATGATCAGTTCCTTTTGTAATCATTGATTTATATTTAATTGACACCTAAGCCACACTTTCCAGAACAATCAAGGAAGTTTGAGATATTAGGTATGAATATTAAACCATAAGGATAGCCTTTGGGTTCTAAATGCCATCAACTGTTGTTTCAGGTATGTGATAATTAATTCATTATGATGGGTTCACATTTGTGAGTAGGGAAATCTATGGCTTCAATAAGACTTAAGCAATTCAAATATTTGATATGGATTCTAAATCGTAATGAGAACCTAATCGGTGAATCTCGCTATAGTAAGTTTGCCTTATAATGCAAAGGTTCAATCCGTTAAGAACAACCTCTTAGGTTAAACTTCACATTTTTTGTAAATGTTTTTAAATCATAATGTCTTACTACCTACATTTTAAAAAAATGTAAATGCGTTATCGTACTAGCCCGTGCATTTGCACGGGTTCACGACTAGTATAAATAAATAGTGGGATATTTGTATCCTTAGGGCATTTCTAACTGATAGTTTAAAAATAACGCATGATCCGGCGAAGTAAACCCTTACTGGAGTATTTTACTCCCTTAAGTTTTGGTTGGACCTAGCCGAACTCTGAAATTTAACAGACTAAAAACCAAATTTCCATAAGTCAAAACTAGATTCGATTGAAACAACTGAAATTCAACAGATTTGTCTTGGCATCCCATGGGACAACCAAAATTCTATTTAAATAACCTAAACCTAAACTTAAACTTAAAAGTAATCTAAACTACTCATCATCATCATCATCATCAAAATCGCCATGGTAGAGGTCGAGCAAATCTTGCCTCGACATTCCACCGCTCATTGAATTCGAGCCAATGCCATCATCAGAGTTGGGTAAGATCCGCCGCCACTCCTCGACGCCGAATTCCTTATTCTCGTTGCCGCCTTCGTCACCGCCTTGCACCTCGTCATCAGAGAAGACGATGCCCTCCCCATCGACTACCCGCTCCACGAAGTTCGCCCGCTCAGCCTGCACAGGCTCAGGGTGGTAGCGGTCGAGGTCCACCATGTACTCCTCATCAGTGGCCTCCACCACGTTGTGCTCCCTCGCCTCCCGGTCCTCTAAGAAATTGCTGCATCCAACACCGCCGGTGGTAGCGGGCGAGGTGAGCAGGTGCTACCTCTTGAGCTTGCGTTGGTTTTTTCCTTGAAGATGAAAGGGTGATGCAACAAAGTAGAGTAAGTATTTCCCTTAGTTTTTGAGAACCAAAGTATCCATCCAGTAGGAGATAATGCAACAAGCCACCGAATACCTGCACAAAGAAACACCAACTTGCACCCAACGCGACAAAGGGGTTGTCAATCCCTTCACAGTTATTTGCAAAGTGAGATCTGATATAGATGGATAAATGGTAAAGTAATATTTTTGGTATTTTTGGTTTATGGAACGGAAAGTAAAAGATTGCAAAGGAAGTAAATAGGAAACTAGAATTATAGATCGGAAACTTATATGATGGAAAATAGAAGATTATATGATGGAAAATAGACCTGGGGGCCATAGGTTTCACTAGAGGATTCTCTCAAGGTAGAAAATAATATGGTGGGTGAACAAATTATTGCCGAACAATTGATAGAAAAGCGCAAAGTTATGACGATATCTAAGGCAATGATCATGAATATAGCCATCATGTCCGTGTTAAGTAGACCGAAATGATTCTGCATCTACTACTATTACTCCACACATCGACCGACTCCTGCCTGCATCTAGAGTATTAAGTTCATAAGAACAGAGTAACGTATTAAGTAAGATGTCATGATGTAGCGGAATTAACTCAAGCAATATGATGAAAACCCCATCTTGTTATCCTCGATGGCAACAATACCATACGTGTTGGTTCCCCTTCTGTCACTAGGATCGAGCACCGCAAGATTGAACCCAAAGCTAAGCACTTCTCCCATTGCAAGAAAAACCAATCTAGGTGGCCAAACCAAATCGATAGTTCGAAGAGACTTGCAAAGATATCAAATCATGTATATAAGAATTCAGAGGAGATTCAAATAATATTCATAGATAAATTGATCATAAACCCACAATTCATCGGATCTAGGCAAACACACCGCAAAAGAGAATTAAATCGAATAGATCTCCAAGAACATCGAGGAGAACATGGAGAACATGGTATTGGGAATCAAAGAGAGAGAAGAAGCCATCTAGCTACTAGCTATGGACCCATAGGTCTGTGGTAAACTACTCACGCTTCATCAGAGAGGCAATGGTGTTGATGTAGAAGCCCTCCGTGATCGAATCCCCCTCTGGCAGGATGCCGAAAAAGGCCCCTAGATGGGATATCACAGGTACAGAAGGTTACGGCGGTGGAAAAGTGGTTTCGTGGCTCCCCTGGAAGTTTTTGGGATATTTGAGAATATATAGGAGGAAGATCTAGGTCAAGGGGTCACCGAGGGGACCACAAGGTCGGGGGGCGCGCCCTACCCCCTGGGCATGCCCTCCACCCTTGTGGCGGCCTCGTGGCTCTTCTAACTTGCACTCCAAGTCTCATGGGTGTCTTCTGGTACAAGAAAAATCATCGCGAAAGTTTCATTTCATTTGGACACCGTTTGGTAGTCCTTTTTTGCAAAACTCTAAAACAAGGAAAAAATAGAAATTGGCACTGGGCTCTAGGTTAATAAGTTAGTCCCAAAAATCATATAAAATAGCATATTAATGCATATAAAACATCCAAAACAGATAATATAATAGCATGGAACAATAAAAAATTATAGATACGTTGGAGACGTATCGGGCATCCCCAAGATTAATTCCTGCTCGTCCTCGAGTAGGTAAATGATAAAAAATAGAATTTTTGATGTGGAATGCTACCTAACATATTTATCCATGTAATTCTCTTTATTGTGGCATGAATGCTCAGATCCGTATGATTCAAAAAAAAGATTAATATTGACATAAAATCTGTAATACTTCAAGCATACTAACAAAATAATTATGTCTTCTCAAAATAACATGGCCAAAGAAATCTTATCCCTAAAAAATCATATAGTCTGGCTATGCTCCATCTCCATCACACAAAATATTCAAATCATGCACAGCCCCGATGACAAGCCAAGCAATTGTTTCATACTTTTGATGTTCTCAAACCTTTTCAACTTTCATGCAATACATGAGCGTGAGCCATGGACATAGCACTATAGGTGAAATAGACGGTGGTTGTGGAGAAGACAAAAAGAAGGAGATAGTCTCACATCAACTAGGCATATCAACGGGCTATGGAGACGCCCATCAATAGATATCAATGTGAGTGAGTAGGGATTGCCATGCAACAGATGCACTAGAGCTATAAGTTTATGAAAGCTCAAAAACAAAACTAAGTGGGTGTGCATCCAACTTGCTTACTCATGAAGACCTAGGGCATTTTGAGGTAGCCCATTGTTGGAATATACAAGCCAAGTTCTATAATGACAAATTCCCACTAGTATAAGAAAATGACAATATAGGAGACTCTCTATCATGAAGATCATGGTGCTACTTTGAAGCACAAGTGTGACAAAAATGATAGTAACATTGTCCCTTCTCTCTTTTTCTCTTATTTTCTCTTTTTCTTTTTTTCTCTTTTTTGGGCCTTCTCTTTTTTCCCATTCCTCTCCTTTTTTTATTTCCTCACATGGAACAATGCTCTAATAATGACGATCATCACACTTCTATTTACTTACAACTCAAATATTACAACTCGATACTAGAACAAAACTATGACTCTACATGAATGCCTCCGACAGTGTACCGGGATGTGCAATGAATCAAGAGCGACATGTATAAAAAATATGATGAACGGTGGCGTTGCCACAAATACGATGTCAACTACATGATCATGCATAGCAATATGACAATGATAATGCGTGTCATAATAAACGGAATGGTGGAAAGTTGCATGGCAATATATCTCGGAATGGCTATGGAAATGCCATAATAGGTAGGTATGGTGGCTGTTTTGTGGAAGGTATATGGTGGGTTTATGGTACTGGCGAAAGTTGCGCAGTACAAGAGAGGCTAGCAATGGCGGAAAGGTGAGAGTGTGTATAATCCATGACTCAACATTAGTCATAAAGAACTCACATACTTATTGCAAAAATCTATTAGTTATCAAAAATAGTACTACACGCATGCTCCTAGGGGGATAGATTTGTAGGAAAACACCCTCACTCATCCTCGACTGCCACTCATAAGGAAGACAATCAAAAAATATCTCATGCTCCAACTTAGGGACTCACATACCTTAACACAAGTATTTCTCAAATTCACAACTCCTTACTAGCATGACTCTAATATTACCATCTTCATATCTCAAAACAATCATAAGGAATTAAACTTCTCATAGTATTCAATACACTTTATATGAAAGTTTTTATTATATCCCTCTTGGATGCCTATCATATTAGGACTAATTTTATAACCAAAGCAAATTGTCATGATGTCTTAAAGACCCTCAAAATAATATAAGTGAGGTACACCGTCGTGCTCTAAAAGGATATAAGCGAAGCACTAGAGCAAAATTGTCTAGCTCAAAAGATATAAGTGAAGCACATAGAGTATTCTAATAAATCACGATTAATGTGTGCCTCTACAAAAAGGTGTGTAGAGTAGGGATGATTGTGGCAAACTAGAAAGAGAAGACTCAAATCATACAAGACGCTCCAAGCAAAACACATATCATATGGTGAATAAAAATATAGCCTCAAGTAAAGTTACCGATAGACGAAGATGAAAGAGGGGATGCCTTCCCGGGGCACCCCCAAGCTTAGGATCTTAGTTGTCCTTGAATATTACCTTGGGGTGCCTTGGGCATCCCCAAGCTTAGGCTCTTTCCACTCCTTATTTCATAGTCCATCAAAACCTTACCCAAAACTTGAAAACTTCACAACACAAAACTTCAACAGAAAATCTTGTAAGCTTCGTTAGTATAAGAAAATAAATCACCACTTTTGGTACTATTGTGAACTCATTATTTATTTATATTTGTGTAATATCTACTGTATTCCAACTTTTCCATGGTTCATAACCCCCGGTACTAGCCATAGCTTCATCAAAATAAGCAAACAACACGCAAAAAACAGAATCTGTCAAAAACAGAACAGTCTGTAGCAATCTAGATATTTCGAGTACTTCTGTAAGTCCAAAAATCCTGAGAAATTAGGAAGTCCTTGGAAATTTGTTTATTAATCCTCTGCTAAAATAATAAGTATTTTATCATGCTTCTCTTAAAAATGAAAACTAATCTCCTGGGTGCAAAAGTTTCTGATTTTCAGCAGGATCAAATCAACTATCAGCGTAAGCTATCCTAAAGGTCTTACTTGGCACAAACACGAATTAAAACTTAAAACCACATCTAACCAGAGGCTAGATGAATTATTTATTGCCAAAAAGAACCTAAAAAGCAAAAATAAATAAATTGGGTTGCCTCCCAACAAGCGCTATTGTTTAACGCCCTTAGCTAGGCATAAAACACGAATAGATCTAGATATTGTCATCTTTGGCTTTTATCTTTTTAATGGATTTATGCTCGAATCCTGGAGGTTCCTTGAATTTCCCTTCATACTCGGAAATTTTTATATCTAGAGCATCCAACTGCTTATTGCAAAGACTGATCAACATATTCATGCGGTGAAGGTTCCCGCTAACACTTTTGAGAGGTTCAAGAGATTTTTGCAAAATATTTATTACTTCGCATAGTTTCTCAAAAACATGGGTCCCTTCTTGAGTATGATGAAGTCCCTTTTGTGGGGGTAGTATTCCTACCATTCCCTATATAATCTCATACACAATACTGGGATAAATTTCAATAAAATTCCCTTTAGCGGCAAAATCCAAGAGTTGTTTATGGGACATGTTTAACCCGAAATAAAAATTATGAAGTACAATCTTGAAATCTCCTTCTACAATGCAATTACAATAGGATTCTACTATCCTATACCAAGCATCTTTTAAATTTTCTCCTTGTCTTTGTTTGAAGTGAAGAACTTCAAAATCAGGAGACAAAGGAAGAGAAAAAGGGCTAGCCATGGGAGCTAAACGGCGTCTAAACACATAGGCACAAAAAGCAAATGAAGAAGACGAATGAAAGAGGAGCGAAGAAAAGGCGAATCTTTTCGAAAATCGTTTTAGAAGTGGGGGAGAGGAAAACGAGAGGCGAATGGCGCATAATGTAATGCGCGGGATGAGAGTTTATGATGGGTACTTGGTATGTCTCGGCTTGGCATTGATCTCCCGGCAACTGATACGTCTCCCTCATATCTATAATTTTTGATTATTCCATGCCAATATTCTACAACTTTCATATACTTTTGGCAACTTTTTATACTATTTTCGGGACTAACATATTGATCCAGTGCCCAGTGCCAGTTCCTGTTTGTTGCATGTTTTTTGTTTCGCAGAAAATCCATATCAAACGGAGTCCAAACGGAATAAAAACGGACCGAGAATATTTTTGCAATATTTGTGAAATATGGGAAGAAGAATCAAGGCGAGAAGGTGCCCGAGGGGGCCACGAGGCAGGGGACGCGCCTACCCCCCTGGGCGCCCCCCTGACCCTCGTGGGCCCCCCATAAGGCGGTTGCTGCTCTTCTTTGGCCGCAAGAAAGCTCATTTTCGGAGAAAAATCTGGGCGAAGGTTTCAATCCAATCGGAGTTACGGATCTCCGAATATATAAGAAACGGTGAAAGGGCAGAATCCGAGAAGGCAGAAACACAGAGAGACAGAGAGACGGATCCAATCTCGGAGGGGCTCTCGCCCCTCCCATGCCATGGAGGCCAAGGACCAGAGGGGAAACCCTTCTCCCATCTATGGATAAGGTCAAGAAAGAAGAAGAAGAAGAAGAAGAAGAATGGGGGCCCTGTCCCCCTCTCTTCCAGTGGTGCCGGAACGCCGCCGGGGCCATCATCATCACCGTGATCTTCACCAACACCTCCGCCATCTCCACCAACATCTCCATCACCTTCCCCCCTCTATCTACAGCGGTCCACTCTCCCGCAACCCGCTGTACCCTCTACTTGAACATGGTGCTTTATGCTTCATATTATTATCCAATGATGTGCTTGCCATCCTATGATGTCTGAGTACATTTTCGTTGTCCTATCGGTGATTGGTGAATTGCTATGATTGGATTAATTTTCTTGTGGTTATGTTGTTGTCCTTTGGTGCCGATCATATGAGAGTGCGCGTGGATCACACCATAGGGTTAGTTGTATGTTGATAGGACTATGTATTGGAGGGCAAGAGTGACAGAAGCTTCAACCTAGCATAGAAATTGATGCATATGGGATTGAAGGGGGACCGATATATCTTAATGCTATGGTTGGGTTTTACCTTAATGAACATTAGTAGTTGCGGATGCTTGCTAATAGTTCCAATCATAAGTGCATAGAATTTCAAGTCAGGGATGACATGCTAGCAGTGGCCTCTCCCACATAAAACTTGCTATCGGTCTAGTAAAGTAGTCAATTGCTTAGGGACAATTCTGCAACTCCTACCTCCACTTTTCCACACTCGCTATACTAACTTTATTGCTTCTTTACCTAAACAGCCCCTACTTTTTATTTATGTAAACTTTATATTCTTGCAAACCTATCCAAATACACCTACAAAGTACTTCTAGTTTCATACTTGTTATAGGTAAAGCGAACGTTAAGTGTGCGTAGAGTTGTATCGGTGGTCGGAAGAACTTGAGGGAATATTTGTTCTAACTTTAGCTCCTCGTTGGGTTCGACACCCTTACTTATCGAAAGAGGCTACAATTGATCCCCTATACTTGTGGGTTATCAAGACCTTTTTCTGGCGCCGTTGCCGGGGAGTTATAGCGTGGGGTGAATATTCCCGTGTGTGCTTGTTTGCTTTATCACTAAGTAATTCTTATTTGCTGTTCTAAGTTGTTCTCTATCTTTAGTTATGGATATGGAACACGAAATACAAAAAAAATAGGTGTACCTGCTACTCGGAGATGGGGAACCTCCTAAAACCCTCGATGTTGGTTATGTGAAAAATATTATGTACTATTTTGATAATCCTAAGAAAGCCCCATTCAATTATGTAATGGGAGACACGTTGGATCAACGAGAATACTTTAGGGATTATCGCTTGACTCAAAAAGGGAAACTATTATGGGATCAAATTCATATGTTGCATTGGTATGCTCGGGAATTATGCTTGAGATATGACTATACTTGTTGCTCTAGGATGAAGGCTCCACACCTTCCCTTTTCATGCAAATTTAATGATGATAAAACCTTGGCATCTTATGCTAATGGTATATATGATTACTATGATGTGGAACAAATAGAAGAATTTGTTGCTTTTATGGGTGCTTATGAAATTGAATCTTTGTTTAAAGAGTGTGAAAATCTTGATAATGCTGTTTACAGACCTGAAAATTTTGCTATACTTAAATATTGCTATGAGAATTATGAATTCAATTCCGATATTGATGATTTTATTGAGAGAGCCTCCCCTATCCAAGAAGGGACTAATATTTTGCAGGAGTCTATGGAAGAAGAAATTAATGACAGTGTGAGCTCATTGGATGAAAAAGATGAGGAGGAGAGTGAAGAACAAAAGGAGGAAGAGTGGATTGATCACCCGTGCCCATCTTCTAATGAGAGTAACTCTTTATCCCATACAATGTTTAATTTCCCTTCGTGCTTACCAAAGGATGAATGCTATGATGATTGTTATGATCCTGTTGATTCTTTTGAAATATCCCTTTTTGATGATGCTTGCTATGCTTGTGGCCAACATGCCAATATGAATTATGCTTATGGAGATGAACTTGCTATAGTTCCTTATGTTAAACATGAAATTGTTGCTACTGCACCCACGCATGATAGTCCTATTATCTTTTTGAATTCTCCCAACCACACTATACGGAAGAAGTTTACCCTTATTAAGGATTATATTGATGGGTTGCATTTTACTACTACACATGATGATTTTGATAGATATAATATGCATGTGCTTGCTGCTCCTACTTGCAATTATTATGAGAGAGGAACTATATCTCCACCTCTTTGTGTTTCCAACACGAAAAAATTGCAAGAAACTGTTTATACTATGCATTGGCCTTTACTTTGTGTGCATGAATTGTTCTTGTATGACATGCTGATGCATAGGAAGAGAGTTAGACTTCGTCATTACTTGATATATGTTGCTTTGTGCTCACTACTAAATGCCAAATCATTGCTAATTCAAATTGGCTTTGATATACCTTGGGATCTGGGTGGATCCATTACTTGAGCACTATATGCCTAGCTTAATGGCTTTAAAGAAAGCGCTGCCAGGGAGACAACCCGAAAGTTTTAGAGAGTCATTTTATTTCTGTTGAGTGCTTTCATATAGTTTAAAAACAAAATAAATAAATAAAGAGGGGAACCCAAAACTTTTTCAAAAAGGAAAGTGAAAGTGAGAGAGACAAGCATTGTTGAAGTGGGGGAGCTCCTTGAACTTTGTTCATGCTCACGGAAACTTTGTGAATCTTGATTACATAAACTTTTCATTATCCCCTTGTACAATTCCATTGTATTATAAAAATAATGTGCCAAGGTTTGCCTTTAGGATGTTTACAATGCTTGTTGGTTTGTATGGTACAGGACAGAAACTTTGGCTGTAGTGCGCGATTTTACATTTTTTACTGGAACGTCAAACGGTTCTGAAACTTTTGTACTGTATTTCTATACAAATTTTTTATTTTTCCTAATTTTTATAGAATTTTTGGAGTACAAGAGGTATGGTGAATGTTCAGATTATTACAGACTGTTCTGTTTTAGACAGATTCTGTTTTTGATGCATAGTTTGTTTGTTTTGATGAAATTGTCGATTTATATAAGTGGATTAAGCCATGAAAAAGGTATATTACAGTAGCTACAATGAAAAAACAAAATATGAATTGGTTACTTAGATTAGTGATTTGCTTTATTATACTAACGTATCTTAGCGAGTTTTCTGTTGAGTTTTGTGTGATTGAAGTTTTCAAGTTTTGGGAGAGATCATGATGGATGAAGGAATAAGGAGTGGCAAGAGCCTAAGCTTGGGAATGCCCGCGGCACCCCAAGGAAATATTCAATAACTCCCAAGCAACCAAGCTTGGGGATGCCCCAGAAGGCATCCCCTCTTTCTTCTAACAATCATCGGTAATTTTACTTGGAGCTATATTTTTATTCGTCACATGATATGCGTAAATCTTGGAGCGTCTTTTGCATTTAGTTTTCATTTTTATTTTATGCACCATGATGGTATGAGATAGTCCTTGGTTGATTTATAGAATGCTCTTTGCACTTCACTTACATCTTTTGAGTATGGCTTTATAGAATGCTTCATGTGCTTCACTTATATCATTTGAAGTTTGGATTGCATGTTTCCCTACACATAGAAAACCGCCATTTTTAGAATGCTCTTTTGCTTCACTTATATTTGTTAGAGAGTGGGCATATCTTTTGTAGAAAGAATTAAACTCTCTTGCTTCACTTATATCTATTTAGAGAGATGACAAGAACTGGGCATTCACATGGTTAGTCATAAAATCCTACATGAAACTTGTAGATCACTGAATATGATATGTTTGATTCCTTGCAATAGTTTTGCGATATAAAGATAGTGATATTAGACTCATGCTAGTGTGTAGTTGTGGATTGTAGAAATAATTGTGTTGAAGTTTGTGATTCACGTAGCATGCACGTATGGTGAACCGTTATGTGATAAAGTCGGAGCATGAGGTATTTATTGATTGTCTTCCTTATGAGTGGTGGTCGGGGACGAGCGATGGTCTTTTCCTACCAATCTACCCCC
The DNA here is from genome assembly GCF_003073215.2 of Triticum urartu. NCBI lineage: Eukaryota > Viridiplantae > Streptophyta > Magnoliopsida > Poales > Poaceae > Triticum > Triticum urartu. The sequence continues at coordinate 6,515,734 of NC_053022.1, read as the reverse complement.
CTAGGAGCATGCGTGTAGTACTTTTTTTTGATGACTAATAGATTTTTGCAATAAGTATGTGAGTTCTTTATGACTAATGTTGAGTCCATGGATCATAAACACTCTCATCCTTCCATCATTGCTAGCCTCTTCGGTACCGTGCATTTCCCTTTCTCACCTCGAGAGTTGGTCCAAACATCGCCGGTGCATCCAAACCCCATGATACGATACGCTCTATCGCACATAATCCTCCTTATATCTTCCTCAAAACAGCCACCATACCTACCTATCATGGCATTTCCGTAGCCATTCCGAAATATATTGCCATGCAACTTCGATCGTCATCATATACATGACTTGAGCATTTATTGTCATATTGCTTTGCATGATCGTAAGATAGCTACCATGATGTTTTCATGGCTTGTCCGTTTTTTGATGTCATTGCTACGCTAGATCATTGCACATCCCGGTACACCACCGGAGGCATTCATATAGATTCATATTTTGTTCTAGTATCGACTTTTAATATTGAGTTGTAAGTAAATAAAAGTGTGATGATCATTATTAGAACATTGTCCCATGTCAAGTTATCAAAATAAAAGTGGCCAAAGAAGCCCCCCAAAAAAGAGAGAGGCCAAAGAAGCCTAAAAAATGAAAAAACAAAAAAAACAAAAAAATGAGAGAAAAAGAGAGAAGGTACAATGTTACTATCCTTTTACCACACTTGTGCTTCAAAGTAGAACCATGTTCTTCATATAGAGAGTCTCATTGAGTTATCACTTTCATATACTAGTGGGAATTTTCATTATAGAACTTGGCTTGTATATTGGGATGATGGGCTCCCTCAAATGCTCGAGGTCTTCATGAGCAAGCAAGTTGGATGCACACCAACTTAGTTTCAGTTTGAGCTTTCATATACTTATAGCTCTAGTGCATCCGTTGCATGGCAATCCCTACTCCTCACATTGACATCAATTCATGGGAATCTACATAGCCCGTTGATTAGCCGCGTCAATGTGAGACTTTCTCCTTTTTGTCTTCTCCACACAACCTCCATCATCATATTCTATTCCACCTATAGTGCTATATCCATGGCTCACGCTCATGTATTGTGTGAAAGTTGAAAAGATTTGAGAACTCTAAAGTATGAAACAATTGATTGGCTTGTCATCGGGGTTGTGCATGATTTGTATATTTTGTGTGGTGAAGATGAAGCATAGCCAGACCATATGATTTTATAGGGATAACTTTCTTTGGCCATGTTATTTTGAAAAGACATGATTGCTTTAATTGTATACTTGAAGTATTATTGTCTTAATGTCAAATGATAGACTATTGCTTTGAATCACTCGTGTCTTAATATTCATGCCATGATTAGATTACATGATGAAGATTATGCTAGGTAGCATTCCACATCAAAAATTATCTTTTTTATCATTTACCTACTCGAGGACGAGCAGGAATTAAGCTTGGGGATGCTGATACGTCTCCATCGTACCTATAATTTTTGATTGTTCCATGCCAATATTCTACAACTTTCATATACTTTTGGCAACTATTTATACTATTTTTGGGACTAGCATATTTATCCAGTGCCCAGTGCCAATTCCTGTTTGTTGCATTTTTTTGTTTAGCAGAAAATCCATATCAAACGGAGTCCAAACGGAATAAAAACGGACGAAGAATATTTTTGGAATATTTGTGAAATATGGGAAGAAGAATCAACGCGAGAAGGTGCCCGAGGGGGCCATGAGGCAGGGGGCGCGCCCCTGACCCTCGTGGGCCCCCCGTAAGGAGGTTGTTGCTCTTCTTTGGCCGAAAGAAAGCTAATTTTCGGAGAAAAATCTGGGCGAAGGTTTCAATCCAATCGGAGTTACGGATCTCCGAATATATAAGAAACGGTGAAAGGGCAGAATCCGAGAAGGCAGAAACAGAGAGAGACAAAGAGACAGATCCAATCTCGGAGGGGATCTCGCCCCTCCCATGCCATGGAGGCCAAGGACCAGAGGGGAAACTCTTCTCCCATCTAGGGAGAAGGTCAAGGAGGAGGAAAAGAAGGGGGGCCCTCTCCCCCTCTCTTCCGGTGGTGCCGGAACGCCGCCGGGGCCATCATCATCACCGTGATCTTCACCAACACCTCCGCCATCTCCACCAACATCTCCATCACCTTCCCCCCTCTATCTATAGCGGTCCACTGTCCCGCAACCCGCTGTACCCTCTACTTGAACATGGTGCTTTATGCTTCATATTATTATCCAATGATGTGCTTGCCATCCTATGATGTCTGAGTACATTTTCGTTGTCCTATCGGTGATTGGTGAATTGCTATGATTGGTTTAATTTGCTTGTGGTTATGTTGTTGTCCTTTGGTGCCCATCGTATGAGCGTGCGCGTGGATCACTCCATAGGGTTAGTTGTATGTTGATAGGACTATGTATTGCAGGGCAAGAGTGACAGAAGCTTCAACCTGGCATAGAAATTGAAGCATACGGGATTGAAGGGGGACCAATATATCTTAATGCTATGGTTGGATTTTACCTTAATGAACGTTAGTAGTTGCGGATGCTTGCTAATAGTTCCAATCATAAGTGCATAGAATTCCAAGTCAGGGATGGCATGCTAGAAGTGGCCTCTACCAGATAAAACTTGCTATCGGTCTAGTAAAGCAGTCAATTGCTTAGGGACAATTTCGCAACTCCTACCACCACTTTTCCACACTCGCAAATAAAACTTTATTGCTTCTTTACCTAAACTGCCCCTACTTTTTATTTATGTGCACTTTATATTCTTGCAAACCTATCCAAATACACCTACAAAGTACTTCTAGTTTCATACTTGTTCTAGGTAAAGCGAACGTTAAGCGTGCGTAGAGTTGTATCGGTGGTCGATAGAACTTGAGGGAATATTTGTTCTAGCTTTACCTCCTCATTGGGTTCGACACTCTTACTTATAGAAAGAGGCTACAATTGATCCCCTATACTTGTGGGTTATAACCCAACGCCAGAAATTCTTCATGCTACCTGTTGAACTTGCGCTGGTTTTTCCGTTGAAGAGGAAAGTGTGATGTAGCAAAGTAGAGTAAGTATTTCCCTCAGTTTTTGAGAACCAAGGTATCAATCCAGTAGGAGACAACGCAACAAGCCACCGAATACCTGCACAAAGTAACACCAACTTGCACCCAATGCGACAAAGGGGTTGTCAATCCCTTCACAGTTATTTGCAAAGTGAGATCTGATATAGATGGATAAACAGTAAAAGAATATTTTTGGTGTTTTTGTTTTATGGAACGAAAAGTAGAAGATTGCAAAGGAAGTAAATAGGAAACTAGAATTACAGATCGGAAACTTATATGATAGAAAATAGAAGATTATATGATGGAAAATAGACCCGGGGGCCATAGGTTTCACTAGAGGCTTATCTCAAGATAGAAAATAATGTGGTGGGTGAACAAATTATTGCCGAGCAATTGATAGAAAAACGCAAAGTTATGACAATATCTAAGGCAATGATCATGAATATAGCCATCACGCCCGTGTTAAGTAAACCGAAACGATTCTGCATCTACTACTATTACTCGACACATCGACCGACTCCTGCCTGCATCTAGAGTATTAAGTTCATAAGAACAGAGTCACACATTAAGTAAGATCACATGATGTAGCGGTATTAACTCAAGCAATATGATGGAAATCCCATCTTGTTATCCTCGATCACGACAATACAATACGTGTTGGTTCCCCTTCTGTCACTAGGATCGAGCACCGCAAGATTGAACCCAAAGCTAAGCACTTCTCCCATTGCAAGAAAAACCAATCTAGTTGGCCAAACCAAATCGATAGTTCGAAGAGACTTGGAAATATATCAAATCATACATATAAGAATTCATGGGAGATTCAAATAATATTCATACATAAACTGATCATAAATCCACAATTCATCGGATCTTGGCCAACACACCGCAAAAGAGTATTACATCGAATAGATCTCCAAGAACATCGAGGAGAACATGGTATTGAGAATCAAAGAGAGAGAAGAAGCCATCTAGCTACTAGCTATGGACCCGTAGGTCTGTGGTAAACTACTCACGGTTCATCGGAGAGGCAATGGTGTTGATGTAGAAGCCCTCCGTGATCGAATCCCCCTCCGGTAGGATACTGGAAAAGGGCCCTAGACAGGATCTCACGGGTACAGAAGGTTGCAGCGGTGGAAAAGTGGTTTCGTGGCTCCCCTGAAAGTTTTTGGGATATTTGACAATATATAGGAGGAAGATCTAGGTCAGAGAGTCATCGAGGGGCCCACAAGGTCGAGGGGCCTGCCCTCCACCCTTGTGGCTGCCTCGTGGCACTTCTGACTTGCACTCCAAGTCTCCTGGGTGTCTTCTGGTCCAAGAAAAATCATTGCGGAAGTTTCATTCCGTTTGGACTCCGTTTGGTATTCCTTTTCTGCGAAACTATAAAACAAGGAAAAAACAGAAACTGGCACTAGGCTCTAGGTTAATAGGTTGGTCCCAAAAATCATATAAAATAACATATTAATGCATATAAAACATCCAAAACAGATAATATAATAGCATTGAACAATAAAAAATTATAGATACGTTGGAGACGTATCAGCAGGCGCCGTCCCCACGGGAAGTTGAACGGCACGTCCTGCACCCTCGGTGGCGGCGGGGCGAGGTGTTCGGACGCCGTCCCCCACGGGAAGTTGAGCGGTACATCTGTGACATGGAACCGGGCATGCCACTGGTCATATTCTAGGGTGTCAAGCTCCGTCATGTGGAACGACCCAATCCACTTCTTCTTTTGGGTCTCCTGGCCGGTGATCTCGACCACCGACGTCCCCCACGCTCATTTGGGAGCGCTGAGGTATTTCCTCTCCGACTGTTGCGGCGGTGGGAGGTCTGGGAAATTGGAGATGTGGGTGGGGGCCGCATCGGCTAGGTGTCGGCGACTCGAAGAAGCGCGTTTGGCGTGGTGGCATGGATCCGTGCTACAGATCGGCGGCGGGGAGCATCGGCCATGCCGTCCAGCCATTGGGAGGAGGGGGGTCGGCGGCAGGATGGGGGAGGAGGAGAGGCAGAGGAGGCAGCTAGAGAGGCGGGGAAGGTTTACTCGGCCATCGAGTGGTGGATTAAAAATAGGAAGGTGAGGCGCGGCTGAGGATATTTTTTACTTCACTAGCGCCGATTGGGGATCGGTTAGGTCCCGGTTAGAGAAGTAGAACTTGGTTTTTACTTCTTCAACCGGTTATAGTGGACTAGTAAAAGGGCCCATGCACTGCAATGGAAGAAACAAATTGACGCCGCTAGTGAGCCATCCATGTGGCCACATGCCCTCTTCGTTACCGTTGATCAGCGAGCCGCCTATTCACGGAGACGGAGAACACGATCATTCTGAAGGTGATGAGCATGGTCATCACCCTCTAGCATTCGACTTCGCGGTCCTCCTCCTGCACAGACTTAATTTCACGGACTTGCGATGATGGTGAACGCCACCTCCGTCTCTTCTACACTTAGTATATGCACTGTCAAAAGAGTTCATACGTGGCAATGGAGATAAATTAAATAAATATGTGCTTAGAAATATGAAAAATAATGGTGATATTCCTTGTATAGTTATTACCCACCTAGCAAAAGGGCCCATATCTTCATCTTTCACTGTAATTCTCTCACTCTCACAGTATCCCCTCCAACAGCAAGCAATTAACCAAAGTGGCGGCATGGAGCATCCAACTGCTAGTACCTCTGCTGAAATACCTTTACAGCATAAGCATTTTATGTATGTTGCAACAAGAGAAAAATAATTCTTTCCATGTTTCTACCTTACTAAAATCAAATAATATCTATACTTAATATTAAAAGAAGAAACTTTTCATAGTTCTTTATACGTCATCTCTTTATATCCGTTGATTTTACGTAAATCATAAAGATTGACAGTTGAGTTTTAAAAGGACCACCCAAACCTTAATCGCGTGTGTGTGGGCTTTTCATGGGGTTTTTCTGTCCATAGGTCCACCTCGACTCGAACAGCACAAGCGCAAAAAAAGAAACCATGGGGAAAACGTTCAGTTGAAACCTATGCACGCACGTTCTCCTCGGCTCGACCCCTTCTCTCCTGTCCGCCACACCGCCAGCCCGTCTCACCCTCTCCTCAGATTGTTGACCACAGAGATGGTGTCTCCTCTTTCTCCGTACATGGCAATGGCGCCCGCGTCCTGCACCGACCCATGCGAGTGGTGTTGGAGTGGTTCCATGCCAAACACATACAGTCACCTGCCTCACAATGTACACAGCGATACCACACCGTCTCACATTTGCACGAGATAAGGCCCACACTGCACGCTGAAGCCTGTGACCAAATCAACTGATCTGCAATGGATTCAGTTGAAGAAGCATCAGAAGATAGTGGCTTTGGGGGCGGCTGCAGACAGTAGCTTCGGCTCCCTTACATGGAATAGAAAATGCAAGGCGTAGGCACATCAAACAACTGCGTACGGCCACACAAAAAACACCTACAGCAGCAACCAGCGGGTATATTCAGTTCTCCTTTTTTTTAGCCCATCTCTAATTGCTATGTTGGTTCAACAGGAACATAAAACAATGTTACGACACTTAGTTCTATTAGTTGTACTAAATTCTGATATTGTAGGACATTCCAGTATACAATTCTTTGTATGTGCAGTGTTGGCGTATAAAGAATATGGATAAGAAAAGTGGATCCGTGCATTGCAGCAAGAGAAATAAATTCTTCCATGTTTAGCTCGTGGGTCCGTGTGTTACCATGGAAGAACACTCACGTATGTGATGCTATCAAGATTCCTGTTAACCAAAAAAACATAATTATCCATTTGTGTATAATACATGCACAATACATGCATGTGTCTACATAAGGAGATACGTAGTTGAATGCCCATGCATTGGTATGGAGAGAAAAAAAATCAGCTGATTGCAATTTTCTCTTTTCCCAATTAAACGTAGGCACCTTGACAACCCTGAACTCTCTTTTCACCGAAGTAACATAAATCTACTTTAGTCACGATCAGCATGGGAAAAATGTCTCTGGTGAAAAAAACTATAGATCAAAGGTACTTCGAGACGCTAGTTTGGGAAGAGGGTATGTATTCCCGTCCTTGACCTTAATTTCTTCGTAGCCTCCTATATATTTCCGGAAAGATTACACATGAATATCACGGTTTGCAATCTCAATTGTGGTATTGTCTGAATCTCGGTACAAAAATTAAGAACATGCTTCCAACCTACTTCTGCTTCTCAGCTTCAGAGCCATTTACCCACAAAAAAAAAGCTTCAGAGCCATTTAAATTAAACAATTGAGCACTGTTGCCATGGTTAGAAATTAAATCGGGTTAAATTAGCAATGTATTGTACAACAGACATGACAAAATCTGAGTTTATACAATACAGTATAATCCATTGTGATTTATATGCTGAAGTTACATTTATCGAACAAATATTAATAAGTGGAATAGGCTTGATCATCAATATATATATTTACATAGTGTGTTACTATATTTTGTATGCACCCACTAGTAACGCTATGTACAAAATCTAGTAAAACGGTGTACAAAATATAGTAATTTGGAAATTATTATTTTTATCATCTATGTTTGTAATTTACTATATTTTTACGAAAATTACTATATTTTACATAGTGTGTTACTATATTTTGTATGTACCGTTACTGGGGTGTAGAATAAGCTATTCTACACTCATGCTTAGTTTATCGTTACTATATATATACAAAATATAGTAATATATATATATATATATATATATATATATATATGAACAAACAAACAAAACTATCATAGAATTTTACCGCGGCTTCTCACCTAACTAATATTGCAGCTCAAAACTATCATAGAATTTCACCACGGCTCCAAAAGCTTCTTTTCCTTTTATTCCGTGAGCAACAGATGAACCACGTCCTTCCCATCAGGCCAAAGGCCCATTTGGCCTACACACAAGCCCACCCGGCTATTAGTGGTGATCCCGAGGGCGAGATCCTTCTTCTCACGCAACGCAGACCCGATTCTCAAAAACAAAAACAAAAAAAACCCAACACAGACCCGCCCTTGTCACAGGAGGACACCATTGGCTGCACCATGGAGCAACCTCGAGCCGCCGTCCGACGCCTTGTCCAGCGACCCGCCGCAGCCCTCTCACTCTCAGCCTCAACTCCACTGGTATCCTTTGTCCGCCCATGGACGCCAACCTCGTCCCCCTGCCTTCTCGTGAGTCCCGAGCTCGCCCGAGCCGCAACCATGGCGCTGAACACAGAGTTCGCCCGCACTCCTCCCGCTCCATCATCGGGCAGCCGCCTCCCCATTTTCTGCCCTCCCTTCAAGCCATCTCCAGAACGCGCAACACAGGGCACCACCAAGCCGTCTCCAGGCTCCAGCCGCCTCTGCAGCTCTGGCGGGCTACAGCCGTCGCACCACGGCTCCAGGGTGCTCCGTTCGCCTGACCTCCTCCTTGCTCTTTCCCATGTGGACGCGGGCGGCCACCTTGCCCGCCATCACACCTCCTCGACGCCATGCTTCTCTGCGCCTCCGGCTGTTTGAGCGAGACTGCAGCCACGAGTGCCTTGTCCATGGAAGACCGCCACTACGGTGTGGGGAGGGCGAGTGGGGTACGGGCCGAGAAAAGTGGATCGTGCTGCCGCCTAAATCGCCCGAGACGCGGACAACGCGAGACAATAGTAATTGATGGCACATGATTGGTTCATGGAGGGGGCAAGGCGGCGACAGAGACACGGCCGCGGAGGCGCGGCAGGGAGGAGGATCTCGGCCTTAGGGCGCTCCTCCAGGTCGCCATATGGGAGGGCTCCCCGTCATCACGCGCCAAGCCGTCCACGGCGTCGTTGTCGTGGGCGTTGTGCGAGAGGACGACAATCGTGTTGTGATCCATCCCTGCGAGCCGAGGCAATCAAGAGCTGGGCGAGCCGGTAGAGATGCCACATGAGCAGCTTCTACGGTTATCTCTTGGAGAATTGAGACGCCGCCTGTTTGGATGGAAGACATCGATGGACTCCTTGTTTGCTCCAGTCATAGAACTTTTTCTTTTTTTAATGTAGATTAATCAGTTAGGTGTACATGTCCCTGAGTGGGCTGGACGATCTCATAAAAAACATTATTTTTTTCTTACAAAGGGTCCTTCTAAACCTCAGTCGTCAATCTTTTTGGTTAACACAAAATTAATGGATATAAAGAGATGACATATGGAGAACTATGAAAGCCTCTATCCTTTATTATTAGGTATAGATATAGATATAGATTGATTAGAAATGCCCTTAGATGGCTAAAAGCATCTATTTATTACACCATCTACTAACATACCTATAATCTAAAGACTTGTCAAGAAGTCCTTTATTGGCGTGTTTATCCACCTGAACGGAAACCCGTCAAGTACTAGTGTTGTAAAAGGAAGCAAGAAGAGGTGGTAAGGGCATGTACAATGGTTGATGAGATAGTGCTATCTTAGGTCTTGCATATAATTAAGAGATGACAAAAAAATGTCTATAATGGGTCATTTTTTAGCCTTAAATTCATAACACTAGTAGAAAACAGGGCTTTGGTCCAGGCCGGGTCAGCCCATTAGTCCCGGTTCAGTCCAGAACCGGGACCAATGTGGGCATTGGTCCCGGTTCGTGAGCCCAGGGGGCCGGCTGTGCCACGTGGGCCATTGGTCCCGGTTCATCTGGACCTTTTGGTCCCGATTAGTGGGATAAACCGGGACCAATGGGCCTCGCTCCTGGCCCACCACCATTGGTCTCGGTTGGTGGCTTGAACCGGGACCAAAGGCTCCCCTTTAGTCCCGGCTCATGTCACCAACCGGGACCAATGAGGTGCCCACATATACCCCTCGCTCGCGAGCAGAGCACCCCAGTGCTCTGTTTTTCTCTGGCCGAGGGGGAGAGGGCTTGGTGGTGCTCTAGCTCACCTCCTATGCACACAAGGTGTTCGATGGAATGCCCGAGCCACACTACTTAAGCTTTCTCCTCTCCAAGCTCGACTTCCAAACTCCATTTTCCATAATATTTGTCTAGGTTTAGCGGTCCGTCACGCCCCGTCCCCGTCTTCACCGCCGTCGATCACCCGCGCCGAGCTCATCGCCGGCACCACCGTGGTGAGCCTCTTGTTCTTATCTTCTTTCTGAAAGGAAAAATATTCTTACTTGTATGTTTACATAGATACTTGTATTATTTTCTTACTTTTATTATTGCATCTTATATAGTGCGATGGTTTTGGTATCCGCCCCCGTCGGCCCTCGTCCTGTCTATGATTCGGATGTGGTATATATATTATCTTTATAACTATTGGTTCATTTATTGTTTATGAAAATTATGCCGACCAACGTGACATAGATTTTATTTATGTAGGATGTATGTGAATCGGAAATGCCAACCGACCCTATTGTCGAGAGGTTAAATTTAGTTGAAGAAGAAAACAATTTGTTGAAGGAAAAAATAAAAAAAATTGAGGAGGAGAAGATGATATTGGAGTTGCATGTTGCGGATGTCGTCGATGATCACAAGATCAAGATGGATGCAATGCGCTTGAAGATTAGAAAGATTAGAAAATATGCCATTCATACCGAGGCTTGGTATCATTATGCCGTTGGATCAATTGTTACCTTGGTTGCGATTATGATCGCATTTGTTTTCGCATTAAAATGTTTTACATAGTTTCAATGTATGGTTTAATTAATTAGATGCTCTGGAGAGCTATATGTTTTTAGATGAGAACTATGTATGCACTTTGGTTTTAATGTGATGATGAACTTCTATTAATTTGGACACTTAATTATATATAATGCACGCAGATGAACCGACAATGGATGTACGGTGATAGACACACCCGCGAGTACATTAAGGGCGTGCATGAGTTTCTCGATGCGGTTGAGGCAAACAAGCAGAATGGTTTTATGTGTTGTCCATGCACTCAATGTGGGAATACGAGGTCTTACTCTAACCGGAAAATCCTTCACTCCCACCTGCTTTACAAGGGTTTCATGCCACACTATAATGTTTGGACGAGGCATGGAGAAATAGGGGTTATGATGGAAGACGGCGAAGAAGAAGAGTACGATGACAACTATGTGCCCCCTGAATACGGTGATGCTGCAACAGGGGGAGCTGGTGAAGATCAAGAGGAACCAGACGATGTGCCCAATGATGCTGCAACGAGTGAAGCTGCTGAAGATCAAGAGGAACCAGACGATGTGCCCGATGATGATGATCTCCGCCGGGTCATTGTCGATGCAAGGACGCAATGCGAAAGTCAAAAGGAGAAACTGAAGTTCGATCGCATGTTAGAGGATCACAAAAAAGGGTTATACCCCAATTGCGAAGATGGCAACACAAAGCTTGGTACCATACTGGAATTGCTGCAGTGGAAGGCAGAGAATGCTGTGGCTGACAAAGGATTTGAGAAGCTACTGAAAATATTGAAGAAGAAGCTTCCAAAGGATAACGAATTGCCCGACAGTACATATGCAGCAAAGAAGCTCGTATGCCCTCTAGGATTGGAGGTGGAGAAGATACATGCATGCCCTAATGACTGCATCCTCTACCGCGGTGCATACAAGGATCTGAACGCATGCCCGGTATGCGGTGCATTGCGGTATAAGATCAGACGAGATGACCCTGGTGATGTTGACGGCGAGCCCCTCAGGAAGAGGGTTCCTGCGAAGGTGATGTGGTATGCTCCTATAATACCACGGTTGAAACGTCTGTTCAGAAACGAAGAGCATGCCAAGTTGATGCGATGGCACAGTGAGAACCGAAAGAAAGATGGGAAGTTGAGAGCACCCGCTGACGGGTCGAAGTGGAGAAAAATCGAGAGAAAGTACTGGGATGAGTTTGCAAAGGAGCCAAGGAATGTATGGTTTGCTTTAAGCGCGGATGGCATTAATCCTTTTGGGGAGCAGAGCAGCAATCACAGCACCTGGCCCGTGACTCTATGTATGTATAACCTTCCTCCTTGGATGTGCATGAAGCGGAAGTTCATTATGATGCCAGTTCTCATCCAAGGCCCTAAGCAACCCGGCAACGAAATTGATGTGTACCTAAGGCCATTAGTTGAAGAACTTTTACAGCTGTGGAATGGAAACGGTGTACGTACGTGGGATGAGCACAGACAGGAGGAATTTAACCTTAAGGCGTTGTTGTTCGTGACCATCAATGATTGGCCCACTCTCAGTAACCTTTCAGGACAGACAAACAAAGGATACCACGCATGCACGCACTGTTTAGATGACACTGAAAGTATATACCTGGACAAATGCAGGAAGAATGTGTACCTGGGCCATCGTCGATTTCTTCCGACCAACCATCAATGTCGAAAGAAAGGCAAGCATTTCAAAGGCGAGGCAGATCACCGGAAGAAGCCCTCCACGCGCACCGGTGATCACGTGCTTGCTATGGTTAATGATTTACACTACGTAATCTTTGAAAAGGGTCCCGGTGGACTAGCTGTTCCGAATGACGCTGAGGGACACACACCCATGTGGAAGAAGAAATCTATATTTTGGGACCTACCCTACTGGAAAGACCTAGAGGTCCGCTCCTCAATCGACGTGATGCACGTGAAGAAGAACCTTTGCGTGAACCTGCTAGGCTTCTTGGGCGTGTATGGGAAGACAAAAGATACACCTGAGGCACGGGAGGACCTGCAACGTTTGCACGAAAAAGACGGCATGCCTCCGAAGCAGTATAAAGGTGCTGCCAGCTACGCTCTTACGAAAGAAGAGAAAGAAATCTTCTTTGAATGCCTGCTTAGTATGAAGGTCACGACTGGCTTCTCGTCGAATATAAAGGGAATAATAAATATGCCAGACAAAAAGTTTCAGAACCTAAAGTCTCATGACTGCCATGTGATTATGACGCAACTGCTTCCGGTTGCATTGAGGGGGCTTCTACCGGAAAACGTCTGATTAGCCATTGTGAAGCTATGTGCATTCCTCAATGCAATCTCTCAGAAGGTGATCGATCCAGAAATCGTACCAAGGCTAAGGAGTGATGTGGCGCAATGTCTTGTCAGTTTCGAGCTGGTGTTCCCACCATCCTTCTTCAATATCATGACGCATGTCCTAGTTCATCTAGTCGACGAGATTGTCATCCCGGGGCCCGTATTTCTACAAAATATGTTCCCGTTTGAGAGGTTCATGGGAGTCCTAAAGAAATATGTCCATAACCGCGCTAGGCCATAAGGAAGCATCTCCATGGGCCATCAAACAGAGGATGTTATCGGGTTTTGTGTTGACTTCATTCCTGGCCTTAAGAAGATAGGTCTCCCTAAATCGCGGTATGAGGGGAGACTGACTGGAAAAGGCACGCTTGGAAGAGACTCAATAATATGCAGGGACGGATATTCTTGGTCTCAAGCAAACTACACAGTTCTACAGAACTCTACCTTGGTGACCCCGTATGTCGATGAACACAAGAACAGTCTGCGCTCCAAACACCCGGAGTAGTGCGACGACTGGATTACATGTGAACACATCAGGACTTTCAGCAGTTGGTTGGAAACACGTCTCAGAGGTGACAACACTATTTGTGATGAGTTGTACTTGTTGTCCAGGGGACCATCTTTGACTGTATTGACTTACAAAGGATACAAGATAAATGGGAATACATTTTACACGATCGCCCATGATCAAAAGAGCACCAACCAAAACAGCGGTGTCCGCTTTGATGCAGCAACCGAGAGCGGAAAGGACACATATTATGGTTACATAGTGGACATATGGGAACTTGACTACGGACCTGATTTTAAGGTCCCTTTGTTTAAGTGCAAATGGGTCAATCTGTTAGGCGGCGGGGTACAGGTAGACCCACAGTACGGAATGACAATAGTGGATCTGAAAAATCTTGGGTACACTGACGAACCGTTCGTCCTAGCCAATGATGTGGCACAGGTTATCTATGTGAAGTACATGTCTACCAAACCGAGAAAAAGAAAAGATAAGGAAGCGAATACATCATACGATGAGCCAAAGCGCCACATAGTTCTTTCAGGAAAAAGGGACATCCTGGGAGTGGACGGCAAGACAGACATGTCTGAAGATTATGAAAAGTTTCATGAAATTCCTCCCTTCAATGTCAAGGCTGACCCAAGCATCCTGATAAAAATGAAGATTATCCATGGTTACGGCGCAATAAGCAAATGACACAAGCGAAGAAAAAGTGAAGACTTTCTCCCGCAACTATTATGATGATACCATGCCAACTTTGTAACACACGAACATGCTACCATTGTCTGTTTTGTACATGCACATGCTATGTGGGTGAAATTATGATACCATGCCAACTTTCAACTTTTTCAGAGTTCATTTGAAATGCTTTCATGTCTTATGGTTCGGCCCTCGTAATACCATGACCATTAGTCCCTGGCCCATGCCAAATTTCAACTTTCAACTTTCTAAAACTAATGGCACTAACAGAAAGTTTATAATTTTGCTCCTCGCCCCTGGCCCATGACCATTAGTCCCGGTTTGTACCACAAACCGGGACTAAAGGGTTGGTCCTCGTTGCGGGCAGAGTTTAGTCCTACCTCGCCAACCGAAGGGGGCTCACACCGGTTTATAATCCCTTCCCTCTCTACCTTGTTGAGCTCCTCTTGAAGTGAAAATAGATGCCCTAATAGAGAAAAGTATAACCTAAATTCATAGTGAATTTCTCTGAAATTCATAGAAATTTACTAGGAATTTAGGTTGAATTTTCTCTATAAGCGCATCTATTCTCATTTTTTAGTAAGTTAATCACAAACTTGTGATTCAAACAATTTTCAAAGAATTCAAATTTTAACTATTCAAATTTGAAAACTAATGGCACTAACAGAAAGTTTATAATTTTTCTAAAACTAATGGCACTAACAGAAAGTTTATAATTTTGCGAACCTAAAAGCAAACAGAATTAAAAATTAAAGCAAAAAACAAAAGAAAATAAATAATGCAAAAAACAAATCAAAAAACAGGAAAAAACTATTTTTATAGTAAAGTTAATCACAAAATAAAATAAATAAAGCAACAAAGAAAACAAAAAACTAAAAAAGTGTTTTCAAATTTGAAAACTAATGGCACTAACAGAAAGTTTATAATTTTTCTAAAACTAAAAGCAAAAAGAATAAAAAAATAAAGCAAAAAACAAAAGAAAATAAATAATGCAGAAAACAAAACAAAAAAACTGGAAAAATAGCAACAATAAGTATTTTGTTGTAAGTAGAAACAAAATAAAATAAATAAAGCAAACAGAAAGTTTATAATTTTGTACCTAAAACAAAAAGATAAAAATAAAAAAAAAAAATAAAGCAAAAAACAAAAGAAAAAATAAATAAAGCAACAAAAAAACAAAAAAAATGCCACCTACTGGCCCCCATGGCCTGAATACGACTAGAAACCCATCCAAGGGCCAGATTCAGGCCCGCAGGAGCCAGTAGGCCCACAGGCATATCAGTGACAATTAGGCCCGTAAGCCTGCAATGGAGAGGAGCTCGAGAGGGGTGCGGCAGTGGGGCTTATAAACCACTGCGCACCCCTCTCAACTAGCGAGGTGGGACTAAACTTTCGAGTTGGTGGCACCAACCGGGACTAAAGGGGCATTTGGTCCGGTTGGTGGCACCAACCGTGACCAATGCCCCCCTTTAGTCCCGGTTGGTGCCACCAACCGGGACCAAAGGCCGCCGCTTCCCGCCCTTTGGGCTGCTGAAAAGAGGCCTTTGGTCCCGGTTGCTGGCACCAACCGGGACTAAAGGGGGAATTAGTCCCGGTTTACGCCACCAACCGGGACTAAAGCTTGGACTATATAACAAACACTTGTGAAAATTTTCAGTTTGCATCGCCAGTTCCCCCCTCCCCCGCCGACGACGCCGTCAGGCTGCTCCACCTCGCCGTCTACGCCGCCGCCGCCAACGTCGTCGCCTCCACGAGCCCGCCGTCCTCATCGCCGGCATCCCCGAGCCCGCCGTCCTCGTCGTCCCCGTCGCTGCGTGCCTCCCCGAGCCCACCCCTCCTCGTCCCTGTCGCCGGCCGCGCGCCGTCCCCGTCACCGCGTGCCGCCCCAAGCCCGCCGTCCTCGTCGCCGGACTCCTGCCATCGCCGCCCCCCTCGAAGTGAGCCCCCCCTTTCCCATGGTCCCGATCGAGTGCGGCCCTTGCTCTCTGCCCCTGCTCCATGGTCGCCGCCGGCCCCGACGCATTGAAGAGCAGAAGGAGAGAGGAGAAGGAGTGGAGCAGCAGCAAACTTTTCTGAAATTTCTGAATTTTTTTTACAGATATGAACAGTGCATATAGAGGGTGTTTGATCAAATGCTAGATGGCTTTGGGCATTTTTAGGATTTATGATATTTTTTGTGGTGAGGTACTGATGCAAGACAAAGGTGATGGCAAAATTTCAGAATTTTTTGATTGGTTTAGAATAGGTTTTCAGCAAGGAATTTGAATCTGGTTCAAATTTCATTTGAATGAAATTTAAAAAATTTAAACTATGGATCAGAAGGTTTTTGGTGAAATGGAGTGTGGGTACTGTCATGAAGTTGGAGTAATTTTTGTGGTTGTAAAAGAGTTAGGAAAATTTAGAATGTGCTAAATATGTCAAAAATGTTTTTTTGTTCATACAAAGTTTTTTGTTCATAGAAAGTTTTTTGTTCATAGGCAGAAAGTTTTTATATATGACTATGGATATATGAGCAATGATGATCCATGGATGTATGCATTGATATATATGAGAAACGATGTTTCATAGAATATTTACCAAGTATATATGTATTTTTGTTCATAGCATTTTTTCCATTTATATATGTATGTGGCTATAGATGGATATATATGAGAGGTTTCCTAGTGTCAAAGTATTGAAGAAATCCATGGCTTCATCATTAGCCGGAAGTAACCAGGGCATGACGAAGTCCTCCAAAGTTATTTTGGAATGGTGTCCCGGATAGGATAATTTGCCTTTTTGTATGAATTTCAGCAAAGGCCTTCCAAATAACGATATTTGGAAGGTTCTTGCTGAACTTTGTACCAAAAAGCGAATTATCCTATCTAGGACTCCGTTCCAAAATAACTTTGGAGAGCTTCGTACCATCATGCACCTGTTACTTTCGCCTAATGATGAAGACATGGTTTTGTTGAATCCTTTGACACTAGGCAACCTCCCGACCCCTCGGCGATCCTCTCGAACATGAGAGGAAGAAGAGGATCGCCGAGGGGTCGAGGGTTCCAGGGTCGTCGAGGGTTCGAGGGGTCGAGGATCGCCGAGGGGTCGAGAGAGGTTTCCTAGTGTCAAAGTATTGAAGAAATCCATGGCTTCATCATTAGCCGGAAGTAAACCAGGGCATGACGAAGTCCTCCAAAGTTATTTTGGAATGGTGTCCCGGATAGGATAATTTGCCTTTTTGTATGAATTTCAGCAAAGGCCTTCCAAATAATGATATTTGGAAGGTTCTTGCTGAACTTTGTACCAAAAAGCGAATTATCCTATCTAGGACTCCGTTCCAAAATAACTTTGGAGAGCTTCGTACCATCATGCACCTGTTACTTTCGCCTAATGATGAAGACATGGTTTTGTTGAATCCTTTGACACTAGGCAACCTCCCGACCCCTCGGCGATCCTCTCGAACATGAGAGGAAGAAGAGGATCGCCGAGGGGTCGAGGGTTCCAGGGTCGTCGAGGGTTCGAGGGGTCGAGGATCGCCGAGGGGTCGAGAGTGAGGTTTCCTAGTGTCAAAGTATTGAAGAAATCCATGGCTTCATCATTAGCCGGAAGTAACCAGGGCATGACGAAGTCCTCCAAAGTTATTTTGGAATGGTGTCCCGGATAGGATAATTTTCCTTTTTGTATGAATTTCAGCAAAGGCCTTCCAAATAACGATATTTGGAAGGTTCTTGCTGAACTTTGTACCAAAAAGCGAATTATCCTATCTAGGACTCCGTTCCAAAACAACTTTGGAGAGCTTCGTATCATCATGCACCTGTTACTTTCACCTAATGATGAAGACATGGTTTTGTTGAATCCTTTGACACTAGGCAACCTCCCGACCCCTCGGCGATCCTCTCAAACATGAGAGGAAGAAGAGCATAAAAAAAGAAGAGGAAGAAGAAAAAAAAAGAGGAGAAGAAAGAATAGAGGAGAAGAACTCCTCTATTCTTTCTTCTCCTCTTTTTTTTCTTCTTCTTCCTCTTTTTTTTATCAGGAACGAGGGTCGTCGAGGGACATAGATGTAGTGTCGTCGTTGTCGATATATACCCCCTCCCGATAGCTTCAACACATGGGGGGGGGTCGATATTACCCCCTCCTTGAAGCGTTCTCGAGGCACCCCAAACCCTTGAAGCGTTGTCGAGGCCAACCCAAACCCTAGAGAAGCAGCGTCGAGGCCACTAATTAATATATATGATTCCTTACTATGATTAGGTAGCTAGTTCTACGTTTGCCACTAATATATCCATCTGTCATGTTTGAATAATAATTGCCATGTTGTAAATATTTGTAGAAACTATGGACACCGCCCGAGACGAAGCAAAAGAAGCGTTGTTGAGGGACATAATCGCAGAAGGAAGTGATGCCGTCCCGTTGTTTCTCAACGACACCGATGGTCTGGAAGGAGAGGGTGAAGAAGCTGGCTATGGCGACCTAATGCCGGTGCAAGAAGAAGAACATGAGGACGGCTCCGGTGACCCAATGCCGGTGCAAGGAGACCGTGATAACGGCTCCGGTGATCGAACCAAGTCCGGCCACGTATATATATTAGTTAAGCCTGTGCTGACTAGCTAATTGATGCATTCATTGTTTTGGTATGTACACATATTAATTAAGTCTTTGTTCTTTTTTCTAGCCCTCCGGATCGAGCACAACTTCGGTAAAGAGACGAGGCCCGAAGAAAAAGTTGAGCTCGGATGAAAGGTTTGAGATCATAGCAATCGCGCCCGACGGCCAACCGATTGAACCCATCCGAACAAAGAACGCATTTGTTGCTCAGTGCGGGGTTCTGGTTAGGGACAAGATCCCGATCAGCATCCAGCAATGGTTTAAGCCGGCTACAGAAGACCCTGAGGTGTCTTATGTCAATGATATGCAGAAAAATGATCTTTGGACTGAGCTGAAGTCAAATTTCACCCTACCGCCAGAGGATAATCCAGAGAACCCAGTTAAAGAGCAATTAATCAAGTCTTTTGCTCTTAAGAGGATGGCAGAACTATTTAGGAGGTGGAAGAAAGAGCTGAATAAGTTTTTCGAAAATGATGAGACACCAGAATTCAAGGGCAGATATGAGAAGATCAGAGATTACTGGCCCGCATTTGTGGCCCACAAGACATCGGAAAAGAGTAAGAAGATGTCGGCGACAAACAAGCAAAATGCTGCGAAGAAGAAGCATCACCATCGCACGGGGTCAGGTGGCTACCTCGTAGCCCGGCCTAAGTGGGCCAAGACTGAGAATGATCTGGTTGATAAAGGGATCGAACCAGAGACAATTAACTGGCCAGACCGTTGCCGGACTTGGTTCTTCGGGGCTGGCGGAACCTTGGACCCTGTAACAGGGAAGTGCATTTGGACGAACGATCAAATGGACATACCAGTCAGGAAGCTTAAGCAGTATATTGAAGCAGCGCAGCAAGGGACGTTCTTTCCAGACCGAGAGAACGACGAGAACACAATGGCCCTCGGGAATCCTGAGCACCCTGGACGGACAAGAGGCACGCCAGGCTCCATTCCGTGGAAGGTTGGGTTTCCGAACGCAGGCGGTTACAAATCCCATGAGAGGAGGAAAAAAGTGCAGCAGACCCAAATGCAGGCGCTGCAAGCAAGGGTAGACGCGATAGAGGAACGAGAAGCAAATCGCAGCAAACGTACTGCCGAAGCTTCCCCCGAAGCTACCCCGCCATCTCAGCGCAGAAGCAGCGTGGCTGCCACCGAGCTGCTTCAGCCAGAGCATGCCTTGACGGCTCCTGCCAGCTATCCCGTGGATGCTATCACGGAGTCTCAAAATTGCCACCTTATGACGCAATGGACGAATTTGAAGGTCAAGGCGGCTGTTGGCTCTGTTTATCCTACTGAACCCGGCGCAACTTTTCACTGCCGGACGATTCCAGAAGGATATGCTAGGGTGATGGTGGATGAAATAATGGAGGGATTTGAGGACCTCCAGCTTGACCACCCTACCGGTGAAGGGGAGCTAGGCTGGGGTCTGCTCTGAAGACTCCATGCCTATGGCGGAAGGAGCTCATCAACCTTCCGAACTGGACGCCTCCGCCTCCTCCTCCTCCTCCGGCAAGTCAGGGCACTCCGCCTCCTCCACCACCTCCTCCTCCGGCGAGTCAGGGCACTCCGCCTCCTCCACCGCCTCCTCCTCCGGCGAGTGACGATCAAGGCACTCGACCGGCTCCTTCTCCAGCGCATGGCGGCACTCCGCCTCCTTCTCCGCCTGCGCCGACGCGCCCGAGCAGCCAGCCTCCTCCTTCTCTGCCTCGTCAGCAAGGGCGGAAGAGACCTGCCGCCGCTCCGGCTGCTCCGGCGCGTCGTAGTCCTTCTCCTCCGCCTCGTAAGCAAGTAAAGAAGACAACCGCTCCGTCTGCTCGTTAGGCGTCTAGCAGTACAACCAGAGGCGGGAGGACATACAGATTCGGTCCTTCTCTGAAGACTCCAGAGAAGTTACCATACGAGAGGACCCCGGAGGAGAACGCCGAGATCGCATGAACCGAAGTGGATGACTGGTTTCAAGGGTTGAAAGCAAAGAGACATCCACTTCCGGAGGAGAAGGTAGATCCGGTGAAAGCGAAGCGCACTCTGGCTGCCCTGACAAAACCACCGAAGTCTCCGCCGAAAGGAAACTATGAGCGCATTATTGGAAAGGAATTTGCCGAAGCGGAGCGGTCGGGAAGTACTGTCAGTGATCAAAGGCTGAAAGAACGACGAGCTGGGAAACAAATTGCCCAGCTCGGCGAACAAGCGAAGCAATCGTGCCCCCCGCTCAAGGTGCCTAGCCACAACGTCGCTAATGATCCGAGGATGGTGCCCGGTTATAGCAATCTTGCAGATTACCTGCCCAACGATGTACATTATGAACCAATGGACGTGCAGATACAAAGATACGAGTACGGGAAGCCTCTCGTCAAAGATGAAAGATCTCTATCAACGATGATGCGAAGATTGCATGATTGGTACTTGAAAATCTGCAAAGACTCTGGGGGGAGGAGTACTTTGTATGTGAAAGTTAAAAAGGAGCATGACCTCGTTGGAATTGAACTGTTGCCTGTTCCATTTGAGGAGTTCTATCAGTTTTTTAATCAATTGGCCCTCAATAAAACAACGGTCGCCTGCTACTGTTTGTAAGTAGTACTACTTCTGTCATTAAGTTTCTCTATATAGCTCAGCTCTTTCATTGCATGTATTTATAATCATCCTCACTATATTATGCAGATTAAAGATCGCCGAATTGAAGAAAAGACAAGTCGGTGATATTGGGTTCATTAACACATATCTCATAGATGCAACTCAGGTTAAATTTCATGCCGCAGCTACCGAGGCCAACTTGCTACGATCGTTCATAATAAATAAAAACAAAGATATAATACTCTTTCCTTACAACTTCAAGTGAGTGTTACTGTCTTGTGCGTATTCGGTTTCCCTTATATATTAGTCAAGGTTATAGTAATGTAATTGATAAGTTATGCATGTGTGTGCAGTTTCCACTATATTCTCCTAGAGATTAAGCTTGAGCAGGGACTAGTAACCGTCTTAGACTCAAGACGAAAAGATCCCCAGGACTATGCAGACATGACTCAAATACTCGGGAAGTAAGTTAAATCGATCATTATCCATCATATCAGCAACTTTGTTCATTTCCTGATATATCAAGTAATTGTTTTCTTTGTCCGACAGGGTTTGGAGAAAATTCACCAGAAAAGCTCTGGGACTGCCGAAGGAGCTGCAATTTAGACACCCGAAAGTAAGTACTATAGTAGCATGTTCCGCGCATCTACTAGTCATTCAAGCGCTAGTTTCATCAATACCATTTGGCATTCTTGCTTATCAGTTTGATTGACCTCTATTTCTTGTAAAGTGGTTGTGGCAGGAAAAAGGAAATGATTTCTGTGGATACTACGTTTGCGAGTCCATCCGCCACACGACCTGTGAGCGGGGCTACACTGACGAACAATATGAAGTACGTAAATAACAACATTCACAATTTTATTTTATTACCTTCATTTGTGTTGAGTTTCATTCATTCATATATATATGTATTGACCCCCTTCTTTAAATTAGATGTTTCGGAAGCAGGATGAACTCCTAGCACCAGCTCGCATGCGAGCAATTCAAGAGGAATTGGCGGCATTCTTTCTTGACCACGTGATCCCTGAAGACGGAGAATTCTATGTGCACCCTGAGTCCGTATGATTATATTTGTAAGAGATAATTATTGTATATATGTAGCCGGTAGTGTCGGATAGATATACGAGAACTTCTTGTTCGACCAATCTCTCAGAGAAGGAGAGGTGGTCGATATCATTTCTCTCTGTATGCATATATGTTCATGACGATCTTCTGTTTCCTTCGTTTGCTTACTAGCTAGCTAGCGTGTCTAGTCCTCTCTATACGTATGTATAGTACGTAGCGTCGACCAAGCACGGACATAAGAGAGGACACTTCTCTCTATTAATTATAGCTAGCTAGCACAATATATGAAACACCTAAATTAACCCCCCAAAACCCTCAAACCCTCCCCCCCTTTTAAAAAAAAAACAAAAATCCCAGCCACAGAAATGCTGACGCGTGGATGCCTATTGGTCCCGGTTGGTGCCACCAACTGGGACCAAAGGATCTCCTGCCTGGGCTCCGCGCACAGGCCACGTGCAGGCCCATCTGTCCCGGTTCTGGATTGAACCGGGACTAAAGGGACAGGGCATTAGTACCGACCCTTTAGTCCCGGTTCCAAAACCGGGACAAAAGGCTCTTACGAACCGGGACAACAGGCCCTTTTTCTACCAGTGTAACTAGTTATTCCTCAAAATGTGGTGAGACATATTATGCTATGATAGCATCTTTTGTCTTCTCTTAAATAAAAGAAGAGAAGCCTTTTCTTATGAGTTCTCTCTCCTCCACCTCATCATTTATCCTACATGGCATTCCTAAGATAACACTATTGTACATGCCCTAAAATTGCTCAACGAGTCAATCTTCTTGTTCGTTTATGAGTAAAATGCATCAGCGGTCATTGTACTTGTGTCAAATGCTCACTTTAGTCACCGTATATAAAAATACGATCAATACGATCACGGAATACGACTCGAGGTGATTATACGGTCACTGGTCACTATATAGCTGTGTATTTTGCCTACTTTGACCAGTCAAACTACCTTTATGGCACATAATGCAGTCTAATCAGCCAACGATCTGTCTCGACCTTTATGTGGGTCCAACCTATCAGTAGGTAGAAATAAACAAAGTAAATTAAAATGCACCGGATCGAACCTGAGATCTCAGGGTGGGAACCCGCACGCTTAAGCAATCTTAACCAAAACATTTTAGTGTTCATTTGCATAGTAATGTTTTTTTATACAGAAGCACGCAACACGCAGCATGCAGCAGCACGGGTGCACGCAGCACACACGCATTGCAGCCATCTACACGCCCAAATCTCTCCGGTACCTTGCCATGCAACCCGTAGAGTCCTGCCTCGCCAACGCGTCTGCTGTCTCTCAGGTCCGAGCCCTCACGCCATGTCTTCCACGTGCTCACCGCGGCCATGTATTTCCGGGCCTTCAGCGTCTGGTTCACACGCAGCCTGCGGTAGCTTGGCGCACCTGTACAGCCTCTCACTATTCTCAAGTTACACGTACACACACAAGCAAGCACAAAGCAAGCTTAGTACGCGCGCACAGCAAGCAGCAGCCGCCTGACATGACTTAGTGGGATTGAACGGTGCCGGGGTGCACGTCGTGTTGCCGGTCATCCGGTACTGGGTCTCACGAGCGGATGCCGGCGGATGTACACGAACTGCGAGACGAGGCGACGCAACGCATGCCAACTCCCTATTTGCATGAGATGGCCACATCGGTCGTTCTCATAATGCGTCCACACCACGGTAGCGCGGCTGCCGGAGCACGACCCGGTGGCCTCCGATGTGTCATGTATGCATGCTACAGTATGTGCTAGGCTGCTAGCTGTGTGCCTGCGTGCGTGTTGTGTGTGAGTGTATGCAACTGTGCATGCGTGTTGTGTGCGACTGTGTGCATGCGTATTTGACAGGTGGGACCCATATAAAGGTACAGAGGGTAGGCAATTTGACTGGTCAAAGTAGACAAAATAAGAAGCTATATGGTGAGTCACTGACCGTATAATCACCTCAAATCGTATTCAGTGACCGTATTGACCATATTTTTATGTACAGTGACCAAAGTGAGTTTTCGACATAAGTACAGTGACCGCGGATGCATTTTACTCTTCGTTTATTAATACCCTAGAGCCGACGGTTGACTCCTGATCTCTAGTGAGCATACATATTTTTCTAGAATAAAAAAATGCACTCAAGTTTTAATATGCTTCAAATGGTTCACATTTTTATCCGTGGGTGGGGGTGAAATATGAACCTACACGTTGCCGGGTCTTGGTGTGTCTTCAGTCGTTTCTCTTGCCTGTCCTCCTTGGGCAGGTCTTGCCACGGAAGGGTTACGGGTGCATGCAGTAGCAGCACTTATCTGCTCGCGTCAGCAAGATGGCCCTTGCTGCTGGATTCCGCGCCAACGGTCAGTCCGCTATGGCTAATGGTGTCGACATCAGCCCCTGCCGCCTCGATCTGCACCAGCGCCTACCAGATCTCACTTCTTAGCTCAACAGTTTCATACTTCGGCTAAATTTATCTTATTATCTACTGTAAGGTCTAACTGGTGATTAATTGTTGGTGGATACTTTTTAACTAAATGTGGGCCTATCTGCTGGAGCACGCCATGAGCAATCATGGCGAATGTCACTATATCTTGGATAAATTGCCATGTCCTTCTATACTTGTAATTAGAAACTTGAGTGAAATGAAGATTGGAACTGAAATCTCACCAGATAAATTGATTCGCTATTAGGTTAGATAATTTTCAGGTCTGATGGAATGTCCATGGTGTTTTTACATTTTATCAATGTTAGAATCCATTTTTAAGTATATTGAAGTGTCCTGTCTCCATAGATCATTACCGGACAGTTTTTAATTTACCGGACTGCCTATGATGTTAGCCTGAACGACGACTCTTGGCCACAGGAAGCGTTTGAGCTCGTCTCCGGGAGCACATCAAAGATAGTGGAGAAGCTCGATCCGTGAGCATGCTCCCTAATCCATTGTCCTGTTGTTACCATGCTGGCATTTTCCCTTGACAATGTATGCAACTATGTACCTTTTGTTTGTATGGCCAGCGGTTCAACGACATCCCATAACTTTGTCTTGGAGACCAAAGCGCAGGGCAAGTTTCAGGGTTCTCCCACGATTATAAATTACCGTGTTCCCCCAAAGGCTGCACTCCAGATTTGTTGGGGTTACATGCTTTATTTAGTGATTGCTCTATGTTTTACTGCAGAACCCGAGTGGCATGTTAAGAGAACAGGATTAACTTTTGAAAACATCAACTGGAATTGTGATTGTTTTATGTTAACATAATACGTCATGAGAAACCCTTGTACCGACCGGTGATTGGTAGTCATCATTGGATGAGCTTTACAGGGCTTTCGCTTAAGGACACCGATATGATTGGCATTCCATGGATACATAGCCGGATCCTGAATCTCAGTAACTTATAGCTAGCTACTGGTTGTTGCGCTGAATAATATTGTGATTTGTGTTGCTTTATAATGTTCTGTTCCCTGAGCTTAAATAGCTTCTTTCCTTTTCTGAA
Source organism: Triticum urartu (assembly GCF_003073215.2). Classification (NCBI taxonomy): domain Eukaryota; kingdom Viridiplantae; phylum Streptophyta; class Magnoliopsida; order Poales; family Poaceae; genus Triticum; species Triticum urartu. The sequence continues at coordinate 6,489,871 of NC_053022.1, read as the reverse complement.
GGAGGCCTATTCAACTCCCATCCTTCCATTTGATATTCTCGCTGACAGACCTTCACATCGCTAGTTTGAATCGGTTAGCTATCATATATCACTTCATGATTGTAATGTTTGAATGCAATATCTTTGGTGCTGGCTGCTGACATTTCACTTCTGTGTATCCACCTTTGGCACATGGAACTTTCCAGGCAAAGGTAATTTCATTCGAATCTCTTCTTGGACTAACTTATCTATTACATCCAAAATAGGAAACCATATTTAATCATCGGTTAACGACTAACAGATCAACCATTCATCTGCAGAGAATTGTTGGCAAACAGTGGCCGTTGGCATCTGGTCTTTCCTTTGTTGGTGTGCTTAATTATCTACCTCGTTGCAAGGCAATCGAAATTGGTGCTGCAAAAGCAGGCAAGAAGAGGCGATGAAACTGTCTAGTTATGCTCAGTGTACTCTAGTGGCTAAACTAACCAGGATCATACCTGCAACGCAATTTTGGCTATTTGTACTTACTATCTCGGATGGGGTCTTAGGGCATGCCGATCCACTAAATGGATAGAGGAGTACAATTTCGGTTTTACTTCTTTAACCGGCACCTAGCCGAACTCCTAAACTCATAATAGAAGTAAATACTTTACTCCTCCGCCTCCCTGCCTATATTTACTCGGCCACCAAACATCCATTCTCATCCGCGTCAGAGTGCACCGCCTCCCCTCCTCCTCCCCCCGCGCCGTCCGCTCCGGGTGACTCGGGGGCGAAACCCTAGCTGCCCCCCCGGTTTCCCCCCCCCCCCCCCCCCCCCCCCCCCCCCCCCCCCCCCCCCCCCCCCCCCGCGGATGCGGCGGCGGGGTTTCGCCGCGCACCCGCCTCGACGTTGGAGGCGCCCCCACCCCGCATTAGATGCCGCCGCCCGCCTCCCCAGCTCCTGGTGGCTGCCGACGCAGGCCCTCTGTGGCGGCCGTCAGTCGTCGGAGCTGTCGCTAGCCCTCCACCCGATCCAGTATGGGGGTCCCCTTGGAAGGTCCGACTGCCAGATCAGGCCGGCTCGGCCCTGGATTGGGGCCGGCTCCTCTCTGGCGGCTGGTGGGCCGGGGATCGCCAGATCCGCCCGTATCTGGCCGACGCGGCCCTGCCTCGTCGCCCGACTTGGGTGCTCGCGGCGTGGTCTCCCTGGTGGCGGCGGTGTGGGTTGTTCTCCGTGTTTTTACGGGATGTGCGCGGTGGGTGGATGCCGGGGCGGCGGCCTCGGGCGGTGTGGACGGCGTGGCCTCTCGACGGCCGACGGCCGTGGGAGCTGGTGGTCCGCGACTTCGGCTGTGCGGGTGGTGAGGTCTCGGTGGACGTCTACTACGGTGGGTCGGGGTGCCCCGTCATCCGGTGTGCCTGCTTCGACGAAGTCCAACGCCTTCTCCGGTTGCGTGTGCTCCCCTGGCCAGGTCTTTGGCCGGGTGGATGGGACGGGGGCGGGATCGGGGGAAACCCTTGGCCATCGGCGGAGGCCACGACAATGGCGGCGCCTTGTGGGCGTCGGTTCCCTTCTTGGAGGCCTTGTCGAGGTCCTATCCCATTTCTCACTGTGCTCTTCATTTGGGCGAAAGCTCTAGTTCCCCTTGCGGGCAACGGCGTCGTACCATCATCGCGTTCCTTCTTGAAGGCGTCGCCTGGGGTTCCCGGAAGCATGGTGGGCGCTTTGTGGTGCATGTGAGGTGTTTGGCGGCGGCAATGTGTGCGGCGTTTTATCTATTCTACCACTGATCTTCATCTTGTGGTAGCGCTCCATTTGCTTGGCGATGTTCTAGCATAGGTGGTGGTCGTCATTTGGCGTCGTGGTGGCGTTGATGGCGGAGGAGCCTGCCAAGGTTGGCACCTCAAGAGATGGACCAGTGGAAGATGGTGGAGACGACACCTGTGAGTGCGTCAGAGCGGTTTATGCCCCAGACCCGGTATGTGGCTAGGCTGGGGATTCCGGCTTTTGATGTTAGGATTAGGTGAGTGGTCTGGGTAGTGGCCCAGCTAGCACCCCTTCATCATATGGATAGGAGTAGCGGCATATGTTGCCTAGATGGTGGATTCAGGCTTATTGTTGTAACACTTTGTAAGGTCCTCGAGAATAATCAATAAAGTGGCCATATGCATCTCCCAGATTCAGAGGCCGGGGGTCATCCTCCTTTTCTAAAAAACCAAACACTGGAGGAAAAAAGTCTTTGCCCTCCTTGGCCGCTCCCACCATCCCCACGCATCATCTACTTCGGCTCCTTCCTGTTGTTGCCGGCCCCTACCTAGCATTTTCGAAGCTCCATACGACACGCCGCCTGTCGCGTCGAATCGGATTTGGGCATCTCTTGTCGTCGACGCGCCCAATTCGGCAGATCTAGATGCCTCGTCGCTGGCGCTGGATTCGAGGCATCTGGCCGCCTAGATTCGATGGCTACTGAATCACGCAGCCCCGACAACGACTCTGCTCCGCATCTCAGTATGGGCTTCTCCTTTAGGCGCTCAAATTTCACTTGTTGATGGACCGGCACCGTAGCCACCCCTGGTGGCCGTTGTCTGGGCTCGGCACTAGCTCAACAGCTTGTCGGCTGCACACTACTGTTCATCAAGTGTGACTACTTCCCATGGAGTGTTGCGTTGAGTTTTGAGCACGCCGAAGCATCCTAGATGGGTGTTCTTCATGTGCGAAAAGGATGCCATTAGTGCTTGTTCATATTGTTGTTCCTCGGTTTTGTCACAATTTTTAGCTTATTGTTTGCTCAAAATTATGTGTAGGAAGAAAGCAAGTTTTGGTATTACTAAGAAGAGTACGTCGATCTATTGATAGCGAGGAATTTCCTAGATGTTCATGCACTCCTTGCTAAAGTACAGACAAGAGATGAGACTAAATACGATGCAATATCGAATTATGTGGAGGCGAAGAAGGAAAAAGTGTGCAAGCACGACAAGCCAATTGAGAAATTAACAATGTTCAAAGCGAAGACATGGAGAAAATATTGAGCCATCTTCCGGAGAAGTTATGGAAGTTGGATTTCCATCAAAGTGTTTAATTGTGGTTTTACTTTTTTTTCGGTTTTGTTTTTTCAGTGAAGAATTTGTGAATTGTGTACTCCAATATATTAGAGAATCTACAGCCAGAGCCCCTATTTTCTCCCTAAACGTTTGAAAGGTCCGCTCGGTCAGTGTCTGATAAAAAAATGTGACCCAACCGGACACCTCACTTTGTGCGGGACCGTCAGGCGAGCCGGCGCAGCCGTCGCGTGCAGGAGCACAGGAGGGTGCTGCGGGCAGCCGCATGAGACATAGGCGAGCTCGCGTGCGAGTGTGCTGGAAGCCTCTGTAGCTCCCGGCCGCCGTGCCGCGACAGCGTGCGTGCACGCGCAGCAGCCGTCGCCGGCGCCGGGAGCCGGGGATCGTTGCTGCTTCCCTCGTGGCGTGGTGGTCATGGAATGCCAGAGCTCATGCGCGCCAAGGCTGTTGCGCTCAAGCCGGGCCGCGCGCGTGCGGGAGCACGGCATGTCGGTCGTGCTAGCACAGGCTGCTGCGCTCGCGTGCTCACCTAGCTGTGCGTGCGGCCGCGCTCGAGATGGCCGCCGTGCTAGCGTGCTAGCAAGTTAACTTCTAGCCGCCGCATCCGCTGGTCATAGCCACTTGCTGGCGCAGCCTGTTGGGTAAACTTCAATGTTCAGGTTTAGGGTTTTAGGTGTCGATAGTTTCAGTTTCATCAGATAAGCCCAAGCTACGACTTGGTTTTGGTTAGAGTTTTGAGCGGCGCCCTGACCCGATCGTGGGATGGCACGACTGCATGGTCAAGGCGCGAGGGCCACTCGGATGGCGGCGTCCACTACTCGCACTAGCTCCGCGCTTTCTTGTAATTCAATTGCAAACTCTGAATAAAGAGCAGAAACAGAAAAGCTGCAAGCAGTTCGCAGCGCAAAGACTCTCTCCCTCTCTCGCACCCACTCTCGTGTTAATCTCCGGTGATCGCTGGAGCCAGAGCCGTCGAGGTCTGCCTGACAATTGGTATCAGAGCCCCGTTGCTCGATCACCTGTGGAGATGGCAGGACCTGACAGCCCGAGCAAGACCGTGGTGGACTCGGGCAATAGTGGCGACCGCGCCGCCGTGGTTGTACACCAGCGCGTCGTCTGCGACACCGGCGGGGCCTGGTCCATGCTGACGCGCACTAACTACGCGGACTGGGCCCTCCTGATGCAAGTGATGCTGGAGGCGCGCCAGCTCTGGGTCGCCGTCAATGACGGGACTCCGGAGCGAGAAACAAATCACACGGCAATGGAGTGCCTGCTACGATCGGTGCCGCCAGAGATGGTGTCCACGCTCACCGTCAAGCCCACGGCGAAGGACGCCTGGGGCACGATCAAGACAATGCGGCTGGGTGTGGCGCGCGTTCATGAGACCAAGGCGACGTCTCTGCGCCGCCAGGACGAGGCGATCAAGTTCAACGACGGCGAGAGCATCGACGACTTCGGTAGGCGCCTATCTTCTCTGGTAACTCAGCTTGAGCTGCTTGGTGACAAGATTGGCGAGCCCGCCGTCGTCCGCAAGTTCCTCTCGGTCGTTCCCAAGGCCTACTCGCAGATGGCGTGTGTGATCCAGACGCTGGTCGACCTCAACACTCTGGCGCTTGAGGAGCTCATCGGGCGGCTGAAGGTCGCCGAGGAGAGGTACGATCTGTACGACACTCCCTCCGAGGGTGATGGCGGTGGTGGCAAACTGCTCTTCACGGAGGAGGAGTGGTTCGCGTGCCTGAAGCTGCGAGAAGGGGACGGATCGTCCGGCAGCAACGACCGTGGCCGTGGGCGCGGCAGAGGGCGTGGCCGCGGACGCGGCGGTCGTGGCTAGAACGGCGGCCGCAGCACCAGCAGCGGGGACAAGTCCAAAGACATCTGCCGCTACTGCAAGCAGGTGGGGCACTGGGCGCGTGAGTGCAAGGCCCGGCTCAAGGAGCAGGCGAATCTCGTCCAGGCTGGCGGCGAGGACGAGGAGCAGAGCCTGCTGATGGCCCAAACCTGCAGGCTCTCCGACCACAACTCCGTCGGCACGGAAGCCACGCCGGTCCACCTCGTGACCGGCGATCGCGCCGTCTTCGCCGAGCTCGACACGGCCGTCACCGGCATCGTCAAGTTTGGCGACGGCTCTGCCGTCAACATCTCGGTCGGGGAACCATCCTGCTGGCGTGCAAGACCGGCGAGCACCGCCCGATCACTGGGTGTATTACATCCCGCGGCTGCGCTCCCAGATAATCAGCCTGGACCAGCTCGACGAGAGCGGCTGCCAGGTGCTGATCCAGGACGGCGTCCTAAGCGTGCGCGACCGGGAGGGTCGCCTCCTCGCCAACGTACAGAGAGCACCAGATCATTTGTACTCTGTTGCGTTACGGATCACGCAGCTCATGTGTCTTGCAGCGCATAGCGGCGGCGACACGGCGTGGACCTGCCACGCGCGCTACGAGCATCTCAACTTCGATGCCCTGTGCAAGCTAGCACGCCAGGACATGGTGCACGGCATGCTCGTGGTCGAGCATGTGGACCAACTCTACGATGCGTGTCTGGCGGGCAAGCAGCAGCGCTCCGCGTTCGCACACCAGGCCAAGCACCGCGCACAGGAGCGGCTGGAGCTCGTGCACAACGACCTCTGCGGGCCAATCTCGCCGACAACACCGAGCGAGAAGAAATACTTCCTCCTGCTGGTGGACGATGCCACAAGGTTCATGTGGCTCGTACTGCTCGCAACAAAGGACGAGGCCGCAGCGGCGATCAAGCGCGCGCAAGCTCACGCGGAGTCTGAATCAGGGCGCAAGCTGCGGACGCTGCAAACGGACCGCGGCGGAGAGTTCACGTCCGGCTCTTTCACGGCGTACTGCGCCGAGCTGGGCGTCAGCCGCCACCTCACCGCCCCATACTCACCACAGCAGAACGGTGTGGTGGAGCGCCGAAACGTCACGGTGGTGGGCATGGCCCGGAGTCTGCTGAAGGCCAAGCACGTCCCCGGCAAGTTATGGGGCGAAGCGGTCACGATGGCGGGGTTCGTGCTGAACCGCGCGCCCACCAAAAGCCTGGACAGCGTGATGCCATTTGAGGCATGGCATGGACGCAAGCCGAACATGCATTACCTGTGCACTTTTGGGTGTGTAGTGCATGTGAAGGACACGCGCCCTGGACTGAAGAAACTCGACGATCGCAGCCGGCCGATGATCTTCGTCAGCTACAAGCACGACACAAAGGGCTACATAGCCTATGACCCAACAACTGGGCGCGTGCACATCACGCGCGACGCCGTGTTCGACGAGGGGGTGCGCTGGGACTGGGCAAAGGAGGAAAGCGCCGTGAACACGTTCAGCGGTGCCGACACGTTCGTGGTCGAACACCTGGTGAGAAAGCCTCCAGGGGCGACAGATGAGGGGGGGGGGGGGGGGGGGTGCAGCCACCTCGCCTTCGACCACACCACCAGCGTCTCCAGCGCCGTCAACTGCAGCATCGTCAACTCCAGCACCGTCCACTCTAGCGTCTGTCAGCCCGGGAGGGGTGGAGCTGGTGTCGCCACCGACGTCGTTCAGCGACAACGTGCTCGACGCGGTAGACGACGTAGAGCGTGAGCACCATTTTCGCACCTTGCAGAACGTGCTGGATTTCGGCCCGGCGGACGACCCAGACGAAGAGCTCCACCTGCTGGCTGCTGAGGAGCCGAGCTCGTTTACTGAGGCAGACCAAGAAGCAAGTAGGCGGGGCGCCATGATCGAAGAGTTGAGCTCGATCGAGGACAATCAAACATGGCAGCTCACATCTCTCCCTCCAGGGCACCGCGTCATTGGCTTGAAGTGGGTCTACAAGATCAAGAAGGACGCGCGCGGGGAGGTACTCAAGCACAAAGCTCGGCTCGTGGCGAAGGGCTATGTACAGCAGTACGACATCGACTACGAGGAGGTGTTCGCTCCAATAGTGCGTCACGAGTCAGTGTGGGTGTTGCTGGCACTCGCGGCGAACGCGGGCTAGGCCCTTAATCACATGGACGTCAAAACGGCGTTCCTGAATGGCGAACTCCAGGAGAAAGTCTATGTGCAGCAGCCGCCGGGATTTGCGTCGCCGGCAAGGAGCATCTCGTCCTGCGCCTGAACAAGGCCTTGTACGGTCTGAAGCAGGATCCCAGAGCGTGGAACACCAAGCTGGACACTTGTTTAAGCAAGCTGGGGTTCACGCGCTGTCCGTCAGAGCACATGGTGTACGCGCGGGGCACGGCGACCACACGCCTCATCGTGGGCGTGTACGTGGACGACCTGGTGATCACCGGATCCGACACAGAAGAGATCATCAAGTTCAAAGGAGAGATGCAGAAGCTGTTGAAGATGTCTGATCTGGGTCTGCTAAGTTTCTATCTCCGAATTGAAGTGAAGCAGACAGAGGATGGCATCGTCATTACTCAGAGCGCGTACGCACGGAAGCTCCTAGAGAAGAGTGGCATGGCTGGCTGCAAGCCCTGTCACATCCCCATGGAGCCCCGCTTCAAGCTATCAAAGGAGAGCACGACGCCGCCAGTGGATGCGACGGAGTACCGCAGCGTCGTCGGCAGCCTGCGCTATCTGGTGCACACGCACCCTGACCTGACCTTCTCGGTTGGGTACATTTCGCGCTTCATGGAGGCGCCAACTGAAGAACACCGCACCGCCGTCAAGCACATCTTTAGGTACATCGCTGGCACTCTGCACCTGGGCTGCAAGTACGACAGAGGAGATGGTGAGCCTGAACTCACTAGGTACAACGACAGTGACCTTGGCGGCGATGTGGACACACGCAAGAGCACCTCCGGCACCCTGTTCTTGCTCGGAGGAGGAGTCATAACCTGGCAGTCGCAGAAGCAGAAGATTGTGGCACTCTCCAGCTGCGACTCAGAGTACGTCGCAGCAACCATAGCAGCCTGTCAGGGAATCTGGCTCACGCACCTGCTCGGCGAGTTCAGAGAAGAGAAAGAGAAGACAGTGAGGCTCAAGGTCGACAACAAATCCGCAATCTCCCTTGCAAAGAATCCTCTGATGCACGATAGATCGAAGAACATCGAGCTCAGGTATCATTTCATTAGAGATTGCGTGGAGACAAAGAAGATTGAACTCAAGTATGTGGCAACAGAGTTTCAGCTTGCAGACATGCTCACCAAGCCCCTTGGTCGCGTTCGACTGCAGCAGCTACGCTCAAGCATCGGCATGATCGAGGCAATGCCCTGAACGTTCAGTTTAGGGGGTGATTGTTGGGTAAACTTCAATGTTCAGGTTTAGGGTTTTAGGTGTCGATAGTTTCAGTTTCGTCAGTAGTTTCAGTTTCGTCAGATAAGCCCGAGCTACGACTCGGTTTTGGTTAGAGTCTTTAGCGGCGCCCTGACCCGATCGTGGGATGGCACGAGTGCATGGTCAAGGCTCCATGGTGGGCAAAGTGCGAGGGGCGCTGGGATGGCGACGTCCACTACTCGCACTAGCTCCGCGTTTTCTTGTAATTCAGTTGCAAACTCTGAATAAAGAGCAGAAACAGAAAAGCTGCAAGCAGTTCGCAACGCAAAGACTCTCTCCCTCTCTCGCACCCACTCTCGTGTTAATCTCCGGTGATCGCCGAAGCCAGAGCCGTCGAGGTCTGCCTGACACAGCCGCGGGCTTGCCAGCCGCTGGCCTCGTACGTGCCCCGCCTACTCGCACACAATGTTCTCGACAAAATGACTGAAAATAAGAGGAAAATTAGAGGGGTGTGGTTATTTGGCAGCAAATATGGGGAGTCAAAACGGACACGCCCGCTCACCGCGGACGTTAGAGGGGTCAAATTAGTAATCTCCGACTGAAGTTGCTCTTAAGATATCATTCTATGAAATAAAAAAATAATGGAGTTTATTTCGGTGGCTGAAAATGAAATAAATTTCACAAGAAAATATTACTCCGCTAAATTTAGGAGAGTTGTTAGGTGCGGCCAAAACTTAGTGGATCCTAGTTTACTCCACTAATGTTTTACTCGGCCGATTACACCTCTATTTTTTTAGGGGATCAGTTAGAGATGCACTTTACGTGAACAAATTTGGACTGGAGAATATACTTGGTACGCCCTCCGTTCCATAATATAGGTCGTTTTGGCAGTTCAATTTAAGCCGCCAAATGTCTTATATTTATAAACATAGATAGTAGAACATACACCATTTGTGTTGTAGTTTCAACTAGCATTAGTTGTTGGAACATAGATCATTTGGGTCTAATCGGGTTAAGACTTCTTTCAGTTTTCACTCACATTAATTTTTGGATGGGCTCAGGGATCTGTGGCTGATTTGTTTGAATTTGTATTTGTTCTGTGCTACAGATTTGTCGAAAAAAATCATAGTTTTATCATTATTACAGTTCGTATAAGGTAGAATATATTCTTTTGCTTAGTTTTAGTAGTTTGCTCTGGGTTATTTGGTCAACATTCTAGTCAAATATATATCTTACTATTTGTTTCCCATACTTGTCTTTCAAACTTTCCAGTAGTTAGGTTGATTTTCAGCTTTAACTATGCAAGACACGAGCACAATAGTAAATTTGTTTAGCTCAAAACTATTATATCCTATTGAGTTATATAAATGTGTGAACATGTAACAGTTGGGGGCCTAAGATGTAAAAGACCATGTCTATGTAGAGAGGAGGCTGGATAAGGCGCTCCAGTTTTCCCCCATTTCAGTTGTTCCTTCTGCAATCTTCGAATCTAGATTTGTTCAATATTTCCTTGATTCAGAACATATCCTTCTAAGGAACTTCTACACGGAATGATTTCAGATATGTTTGGAGTCCATAACTGTAAATGTAATATTTGCTTTGTGTTCGTAGATTGAGAAGTCAATATCACAATGCAGGTTTAAAGAGATAACAACTGAGTTATTCTACAAGTAAAAGAAATTTCTACAATCAATATATTATATATAAAAACGAATTAACGGGTTACCAAAAAACAGAGAATATGCTAGAAAATCCTACAATAATTAGAAACATCTAACCGTTGATTTGGTGGACCACTATCATTAAATAGATAATAAAAGGACCAGATATAGAACTAGCCGTTCCGGAGGGTCATATATCACACCTAAATCTATCTTTTTATACACTAAAAGTAAATTATGGGTTAACTAAAAAAAGAGAATTATGTTACAAAATTACACAAAAAATATAAACATTCTTTTTTTTGCGGGTGGAAGAAAAAAAACTGAAAATATAAACATTCGATCATTCAATTTTATAGGTCATCACTGTAATTAGATCTGGACCATCAATTTTCATTTATTCCCACGGGCGCTCCCGCACCATACCAACGAAAAGAACACGGTAAAAAGACTTACAAAGAAGAAACCCTACCCATCCTCTCATATTGCTGCCGTGGTCCCATGACTGTTCGTGATAGCGAGGCTCTATGTCTCGGAAAATACTCACCAATGCTTTTGGCCATGGCCGGAGGCATCCGACGAGTTGTATGCGCAAGTATACGTACCTTGCTTACTTGATTCTTGCAGCCGGAAGGAAACAGACGCACCACAGCTTAACATCAGCGTGCCAACAGATTACATAAATTAATTGATGACATAATCCTCATGCACACTGGAGGTTTCAGATTTATGGGCTAATCCTTCCTGCACATGGAAGTTTCAGCTTCAAGCACGTAGTAATTTTCAGGTAAACAAATATTTGATGCATGCACATCAGCCTCATCGGACAAGATGACTTGCAGCATGCACACGGCCAGCTGATCAATCTAGGCATCTGTCGAGTTGTACGCGCAAGTATACGTTCCTTCCTTGCTTGATTCCTGCGGCTAGACGGAAACAGCCGCACCACAACTTAACATCAGCAGGTCAGCAGATTACATAAATTAATCGATGGGCTAATCCTCATGCACACTGGAAGTTTCTGATTTATGGGCTAATCCTTTCTGCACATTGGAAGTTTCAGCGTCATGCATATAGTAATTTTCAGGTAAACAAATATTTGATGCATGCACATCAGCCTCGTCGGACAAGATGACTTGCAGCATGCACACGACCAGCTGATCGAGCTAGTTCCGTTCGTACCTACCCCTATAATAGCTAGCAGATGACTTTCTTTCGATTGGAGTCTCTATTTCTTTTATACAGTCATAAAACGCTTGGTCTCTATATGTCTATGCCACAGTCAGGAAACCACGTAGGACAAGACCATGGTTGTGCCTCCCGGTGCAGGGCTGCCAACTATGAACTCAGTGCACCTGCAACTCAGGTAGATACTTGATTCATCAAATTCCCCAAGTCTTCAGTGACAATTAATATAACTCCTCCACATGGTTGACTAAATATTCACAAGCACATTTTATGGATGTTCCTCTTTCGAAAACAGTTCAAATGAATTGAACAAGATTATTAGTCTGCACAAAAAAATGAAATTTATTTTTAATTAGAGAAATATAATATGAGAATGTTTGTTCTCAGCAACTAAATGATATTGTCAAATTTTATAATCGGTATTCGTATGACTAATGACATTATAGATTTTTTACAACCGATTTTTCCGTCAAAATATTATAACTCATGTGAGATTTCTGGGTTTCAAATGAGATTTTTCATGCGCAAAATAATATAAATTTCTAGCCCGCGCATCGAGCGGGCCACTGTGCTAGTTAGAACAAATGATACTTAAGCTTTGTTTGTCATCTGTAAATTGTTTCCATCTCTGAAACCATATCAAGAGTCTAATTGCATGTTTGGCGCTTGCTATTGTGACTCAATATTTGCTCTTGCTCATAACATGGTTTATCTTTTACCATGTGGCAACTTTAGTTTGATTTTCACCTCTTTGGAGTCCCCTAAAGAATTGCTTTTGAAAAATGCTTTGATGCCACCAAACTCAAAATTGCACCAATGCAAAATTAGCCATATTAACATTTAGAGTGATGGAGTGTTTCTATTCAAGCGCTTGTTTTGGTGCTAAAATGGCACATTTACTTCTAGACATTGAAATACGTTGAATTATTATTGTGTGCGATATCCAGGAACTCGGAAACTGATAGCTACTCGGTCAGCCTGGGAGCAGTAACTAATATGTCAATCGACCTGTTAACTGGATTAATAGGTCGACCATTAATCGATAGATTAAATAGTAACCTGCCAGCACAAGCAGCTAGCTATTGATGTGTAAGTCTAGGGTTGCGGTTAGGGATGAACATCGAAATAATTAAAAAAGTGAATGAAATAGTGACAAGCAATGCTAGCAAACAAGAACTTTGTTTGTCTTTTATTCCCAAGCTTGAACTAGCACCGGTCGGGGTCACACATGATGGTGCATGCCATTTTATTTGTCATCGTTACAACCATTGGTGCATCAGCTAAGCAACGATGATCCATCTACCTATTAGCAATTTTCATTGGCCACCAATGCCGGCAACTATGCTGGCAAATGGTGCGTTGATGGTGGAGCAGTCAGGTCGGACATACACGTTGCACATGTTTGGAAGGGTTCTCAATACCAATGACCTGATCACCTCATATTGAGCTGGTTGTTGAGGTTGGATGATGCCCTGTCCCTGGACAAGCTGAAACAGTGGTCGCAGGATCTGTATGCCTTGTTGTTCTTGCTGCATGATGATGGCATGCACCACGCTATGGATGGCTGTGCACTGGAGCTGACGAGGAATCTGTGCTAGTTGTTGGCAACATTGTTGCTGCATCACCTGGCAATCACTTCGTGGCAAGATCATTGACACGAGGGACGACACTAATGACACGGGGTTGCATTGCTGCAAGAGGTAATTCTTGCAGGGGTTCATCTGTTGTTGTAGATATGGCTGAATCAACGGTTGTTGCTGCTGGGGGAATGATTGTTGCGGTTGTTGGGGCTGCGGGAATTGTTGTTGGGGCTGGGGAAAAGGTTGTTGTGGTTGCTGTGACTGGGGAAATGGTTGTTGGGGTTGTTGAGGCTGGGGGAATGGTTGTTGGGGAAATGGTAGTTGGGGTTGTTGGGGCTGGGGAAATGGTTGTTGTGGTTGCTGGGGCTGGGGAAATTGTTGTTGTGGTTGTTGTGGTTGGGGAAATACTTGCTGTGGTTGAAGGGGGAATGTTTGTTGGGGTTGGGGAAACACTTGTTGTGGTTGCTGGGAGAATGGTTGGGGCTGGGGGAATGGTTGTTGTTGTGGCCATTGTACTTGGCCGCTAGGGTCGACCTGTATATTGGCGGTGGCGATGGTTAGAGCCGCTGCAAAGATTGTGAGGATGAGTAAGGTCTTCATGGTGAATTTGTGTCAACTATTACTTACTTGGATTTGATGATTGTGCTCTAGTTGTGTGAAGGATGGATGATGGTATGGAGCCTACATATTGCAGGCTCTTTTATAGCTACCATGGTTAGGTTTCTTTTCATTATTGCTTTCCTTTTTAAAAGTGATTCAATGCTTATCGAACTGATTATCTGGTTTGTTGTGTTTGGTGGCACTACATACAAACACAATTTTGGAGTGATCATCAAAGTTGCCTTTTTATTGTACATATCATCTAAGAGTGAGGAAAACATGATAATTAGCAATGACTCATCCTACTCACTTTACTTGTCAAACAATTATCTGGATTGCATTCCTTTTGGATCTAAGTTTGTCATGTTGTACAAGTTATTAGAAATAAACCAAATCTTCGTAGCGTGACATGTTGTTCAGATAGATCAAGCTAGTACTCTTATGTTCGTTCTGGACTCTTGTTCTTTTTTAAACTAACTTGTAGTGTTGTATAGTAGGATGGTAAGATCAACAAGCTGATAGTAATGTTGTACACGTTCTCAATACATGACTCATCAAATTCTCCTTTTATGTCAAGTGTAGTAATGGTGTACACGTTATCAACACATGACTCATCATATTCCCTTTCAATGTCAAGGGTTGTAATTTCGTGCAAGTTATTAATAAATATTAGATTAGTACTGGCTTTACACTTCTTAATTGATTCAAGTACATTTGAAGGTTTGTTCTGGCTTCAATTGATTAATTTATTGAACTAAGTTTTTATCTACTATTTTGTAACATTTGATGCATTTAGTAAAAAAAGCAAGCAAGAAGAGGTGGTAAAATTGCTCATCAAGTCAATCTTCTTGTTTGTTTAATTACATAGTATCGACAGTTGACTCCTGAGCTTGTGAGCATATTTTTCCAAAATCAGAAACTACACTCAAGTTTTAACATGTTTCAAATGATTCACATTTTTATTTGAGGGTGTGCGTGTGTGTGTGTGTGTGGGGGGGGGGTGAAATAGGAACCTACATGTTGCCGGGTCTTGGTGTGACCTTAGTCATTTTTCTCGCTTGCCCCCCACCAAGGACGTTCCCTCCACGGGAGCACGCGATATGAACACGGAGCTACTAGAGTGAGCATGGTGTGGCCCTTGCTGTTGGATTCGGCACTAGCACTCATTCCACTATGTCTGACGGCATCGACATCACCCCTGCCACCTTGTCCAACGGCCAAGAAGATGCCCCCCTCACGCGTTTGCTATGGGGTGTGGCCTGGGCCCTATGCTCGGACAACATCCAGGCCATCTCAACCATCCGCTCGTCCTGGGCTAGGCACACCATTCCTACATCAACATTGGAGAAAATTCGATGAGATCAAACACTTTGAACTGACCAATGGCAAAAGAATATGCGAAAGATACAAGAGGTGCCGGTTTGGCCACGCCGTACCTGACACCGGCCTTGTGATTTCGAAAGTTGGTGGCTTTACCTATGAGAAGTAATGAGGGAGTCCCCCTAAGGGATTTGCCATCAAAAACTTTGCCCAGGATATCGGAAGCATACGGGCTTTCCAATTGTTGGATGCCACGGCTGAGAGCCACGTGCATAACTTGGTCCAAGTGTTGGGAAACATAGCATGCAATTTCAAAAAATTTCCTACGCTCACGCAAGATCTATCTATGAGATGCATAGCAACGAGAGGGTGATAGTGTTGGGGAACGTAGCATGTAATTTCAAAAAATTTACTACGATCACGCAAGATCTATCTAGGAGATGCATAGCAACGAGAGGGGGAGAGTGTGTCTACGTACCCTCATAGACCAAAAGCGGAAGCGTTAGGTTAACGCGGTTGATGTATTCGAACGTCTTCGCGATCCAACCGATCAAGTACCGAACGTACGACACCTCCGAGTTCAGCACACGTTCAGCTCGATGACGTCCCTCGAACTCTTGATCCAGCAGAGGGTCGAGGGAGAGTTCTGTCAGCACGACAGTGATGGTGATGTGATCCGTGCAGGGCTTCGCCTAAGCACTACGACGCTATGACTGAAGGAGTAAACTGTGGAGGGCGGCACTGCACACGGCTAAGAGAACAACTGATGTGCTATGGGGTGCCCCCTGCCACCGGATATAAAGGAGGGGAGGAGGAGGCGGCCGGCCAGGAAGGGCGCGCCATGGGGGGGAGTCCTATTAGGACTCTACTCCTAGTAGGATTCGCCCCCCCCCTTTTCCTTTCTTCATCGGAGGGGAAAAGGAAGGAGTGGGAGAGGGAGAGGGAAAGGGGGGCGCCGCCCCCTCCATAGTCCAATTTGGACTGCCATGGGGAGGGGGGTGCGGCCACCCCTTGCGGCCCTCCTCTCTCTTCACTAAGTCCCATGTAGGCCCAATATTCCCCCCCCCCGGGGGGGGGGGGGTGGTCCGGTAACCCCTCGGTACTCCGAAAAAATACCCGAACCATTCGAAACCATTCTGATGTCCGAATACTATCTTCCAATATATGAATCTTTACCTCTCGACCATTTAAAGACTCCTCATCATGTCCGTGATCTCATCCTGGACTCCAAACAAACTTTGGTCACCAAAACACATAACTCATAATACAAATCATCATCGAACGTTAAGCGTGCGGACCCTATGAGTTCGAGAACTATGTAGACATGACCGACACACATCTCCGGTCACTAACCAACTGCGGAACCTGGATTCTCATATTGGTTCCTACATATTCTACGAAGATCTTTTATCGGTTAAAACGCAATAACAACATACGTTATTCCCTTTATCATCGGTATGTTACTTGACCGAGATTCGATCGTCGGTATTATCATACCTAGTTCAATCTCATTACCGGCAAGTCTCTTTACTCGTTCCGTAATGTATCATCCCGTAACTAACTCATTAGTCACATTGCTTGCAAGGCTTATAGTGATGTGCATTACCGAGAGGGCCCAGAGATACCTCTTCGATCAATACAGCAAAAGCTGCCAGTAGAGACGTCAATTACATAGCTAGTGACTTGGTATTTCATCTCTAGCCAATTGTAGAGTCGTTTTAGTAAAGCGTCCTTCGAGCGTCTCCACATGAACCGTCTCAAACATTTAGACACACTTGATAGGCGTGTCTACATGACATGAGACGTTATATAAGGACGCTCAAGAGCGTGTCTACATGACATGAGATGCTATCTAAGGACGTTCAAAAGCATGTCTACATGACTTGAGATGCTTTATAGGCATGCTCAAAAACGTTTCTAAAAAAATACATACGTTCTGCTAGACATGCCTGTATGATGTCGTACATTGTTGTATTTCATTATTTTGAATTGGATTGCTTTACCATGCCCTGCTGCACATGCAGATCATCAAATAATGTAGTTGTGTAGGCATTATTGAACATCACTGTTGCATTGCAATCATCACATTCTCATAACTGAAAAAGTTTCTCATAATCACAACCGCGAAACAAGTAGCAATGTGCAGGCCATTACAACTATTTTTATTACAAAGGGTATTGATACTTTACAAGTGAACTGTACATTCATACAATAATGTGTATTTCACTAGAAAATAAAGTTCTAATTCTAATTCTAACTATCTGAAAGTTGAAACCAATTTGAGAAAAAAATGGAAATTCTTAGTGGAAATCTATCTAAAAATTCTATATCTAGCTTGGTACATCAGCTTGACGGCCTTCGCAGCTTTTATGGATATGGCTTCTGGAAAAATGTGAAGATTTCCCTTGCACGTTTCAAGATTATTTCCGATATAAAACCTGTTATAATCTGTCCATACAATTAGTTTTGTCCTCTAAATCCTGCAATAAGAGCACATTAGCATCAGAAAAGGTGCAGGGAAATATAGAGAAGCAGAGCTAGATAATTTAAATAAGAAATATACATTGATTTCACAAAGAATAGTTATAATTTATGTGTTTCTTCTCTATTGAACTAAGATTTCTTAGGATTGACTGGTTATGCCTGTTGACACTAGTAATCTTCCGACCAATAGAAACTCTACACTAGTGGGGATGACACAACAAAGAAGTTTGAGCCAGCTGATCTAGGGATAATGCAGCTTATCTGTCAAACAGATGACGACTGCATTATTCTGAATCATCTTTGTCAGCAGAAAAGATTGGAACATGGATAAATGACACACCTTGTATTGGTCCCACATTGATTGCTCCTTATAAAAATGTATTCTTTTCACTTGCAAAAGATCATCTGCTGAACATTTCCATAATGTTAAATCCTCGGATATCTGCAAAACAGTAAGAAAACATTGTCTCATATGATAGTGTCAATGCAATAAAAAACTTACTAGCTGTTTGCTGACATCAAGAAATCACAGTGATGTTTGGTTATAGCTCATGTCGATTTGACAATATTATAATCTGTATAAAAATGACCAGTTAATGTGCGGACAGAAAAAAATACTGTATGTTGTTTGGTTAAAGCCCACATCAGTTTGATATTATTACAATCTGTATAAAATTGACCAGCTAAACTGCTGTCAGAAAGAAATTACAATGTTTTGTTTGGTCATAGCCCACATAAATTTCAAAGAATTATAATCTGTTGTCATGTATAAAGGTAACACAGAGAAACTTTGATCACCTTAACATACTACAAAATCTATAGTCTTTATATACACTCTCGGAGATATCAGAAGTATATTATACTCTTACGTCACATGGCAACAAAATAAACGTGCCCCCATTGGATAGTAGCACAAAACAAGTGGACAATGGTATGGAAGGTGAGGTAATACTATGTATAAGTATTAATATTATCATACTAGATCCTCTGTGATATGTACAAAAACATGAATCCCATCATTCATTCTGATACATAACAAGGTGAACTCAACCAACACCCGAAATTAGAGCTCTGATCAATCACTCATAGGAGTTGTACTTATTGAAGAAGGAAAAACATGTTTGGGGGCAAACACAAATTGACAATAAAAAAATCAATTGGAAGGAGGATCATGGGGTACCACTGTACCAGGTGCCTTCCATGGGAGACGATGGACACATGGCTGCACATCCGCTACTCCTTGAACATCTAGCCTGCCAGCGCAGGAAGGAATCAATCTATGGCTGCAAGGTAGTGGTATCGGCTGCATCGTCCGATGGGGGCAGGGGGGGACTTTGGTTGGTAGCGAGCGGCATCACCCAAATGTCTGGGATGTATCAATGTCGGAAGTTATCCCCGTCAGGAGCCATGGATGCGCCGTATCTGGGGAGAGAGATACAACTTTTTTTTTGTTTCTTTGAGGGGTTTGGTATAGGGCAGTTGTGTGTAACAGGGTGTTGATCTGGTCAATTTGTTGATTCAACAGTGACTCGCATCCTCCATTGTCAGATACTAACGTGCATTTCCCTATGCCCTAGCTGACTTGTGTAAAATCAGAATGTTTCAAGGTTATATCAGATAGCTTGGCGAACCACAATTTGCCTGACCAGGTGTACTGGATCAAACTGAGTGGAAAACTATATCTAGTTTGAATCTTTTTCAAAATGTACATAACTTGGCTTGTTCTGATCTTACTCATGCTTAATTAAGATGCATAAACACTTCCCAAAATGGTACAATTAAGACAAATACTAAGCATCTACCGAGCTAAAGTAAGCAAAAATCCATGAAAATAATCACACTAGCCATTAGTGGTGGACCAAAAAATATGCCTTGTCAGTCGCACGAAGTCATGTGAAGCCAGAACCAATAAAGTAAAAACCCACATAGATATGTCATTTTGCTTCGGAAGTACTAGGCAAAAGTGATGCTAGTTTCTGGAAGCTAAAACTATACATCACCAAACAATGAACGTACGAATCATGTTGGAGTTGCAAATTAAACTGGAACTCTCCCACAGAGAGTAAATGTAGTCTACTTAATGGCCAGTCATTCGATCCTGCACCTGATTAATGTATTCGCTCCTTCTCCCCCTAAAAAGGAACAAACGAAATTAGTAAGCTTTAGAGGGAGATGCAAAACAAAAAATTGTCAACCTACAGGCCACCCCACCATCGAGATTTGCTTCATGAGATCTGATGCATCAGGATCACATCTGTGATTGATAGTGGTCGGTCCAAATTTTGAAATTCAGTTGAGAACCAACCAATCGAGATAGAGGCGTGGGATGTCTCAACTAAGAAGCTGCATTGATTGATTTAATTTAAAAACTGTAGAGGAGATGGGATTCGAGGGAGCACCTTCTTGACATGGCGGATCCCATCTTGCAGGACGGTGTGGCGATGAGAGTTGGGAGGGGTGCGGCGTGGCAACGGGGAGTACGCCGACGGCCGGCAGGGCTCCGACAAGCGAGGATGCCGACATAGGAGAATGGGAAGTCGCCGGCCGAGGGTGGAGTTGGCGTCGGAGGGCAGAGCCGGGCCGAGAACTGCCGCGGGGGATAGGCTTTGGTGGCGGCGCAGACTGGGATTTCTGTGGGAGGTGGAAATTGGAAAGACGGGGTGTGGGAGGATTACACGGAGTATCTTACTAGCAAAATAAAATCAGAAAAGCCACGGGAAGTCTTTAAGCGGTAAAATAATGAATTTGCGAGCATCAAATATCACGTGAGCCTAACTAATCGTCTCAGAAATCGCCTCTAAGTTAATTAAAAATATTATAAATCCATCATTCTAAAAATAAGATTGGGATGCTTATGTAAACGTCTCAGGAAGCGTCTTTAGCATGCTAGTGTCCTGGACATAGATACGAATATAAATAGCGTCCCAGAAAAAGCGACCTTACATGGTTGTTTTTGTTGTAGTGGATACTCGGAGTGACAAATCCTAATCTTGATCCATGCCAAGCCAACAAACACCTTCGGAGACACCTGTAGAGCATCTTTATAGTCACCCAGTTACGTTGTGACGTTTGATAGCACACAAGGTGTTCCTCCGGTATTCGGGAGTTGCATAATCTCATAGTGAGAGGAATATGTATAAGTCATGAAGAAAGCAATAGCAATAAAACTAAACGATCATTAAGCTAAGCTAATGGATGGGTCTTGTCCATCACCTCATTCTCTAATAATGTGATCTTGTTCATCAAATGAAAACACATGTCTATGGTTAGGAAACTTAACCATCATTGATTAACGAGCTAGTCAAGTAGAGGCATGCTACCTCTTGAGCATTCGTTGGTTTTTCCCTTGAAGAGGAAAGGGTGATGCAGCAAAGTAGCGCAAGTATTTCCCTCAGTTTTTGAGAAACCAAGGTATCAATCCAGTAGGAGATAACACGCAAGTCACCTAGTACATGCACAAACAATCAAGAACCTTGCAATCAACGTGATAAATGGGTTGTCAATCCCTTCACGGCCACTCGCAAAAGTGAGATCTAATAAAGATAATAAGATAAATATTTTTGATATTTTTGTTGTATATAGATCGGAAAGTAAAGATTGCAAAATAAAATAATATGAAACTAGAATTGTAAATCGAAAACTAATATGATGGAAAATAGACCCGAGGGCCATAGGTTTCACTAGTGGCTTCTCTCAAGATAGCATATATTACGGTGGGTGAACAAATTACTGCCGAGCAATTGATAGAAGTGCGCATAGTTATGAGAATATCTAGGCAATGATCATGAATATAGGCATCACGTCCGTGTAAAGTAGACCGAAACAATTCTGCATCTACTACTATTACTCCACACATCGAACGCTATCTAGCATGCATCTAGAGTATTAATTTCATAAGAACAGAGTAATGCATTAAGAAAGATGACATGATGTAGAGGGATAAACTCAAGCAATATGATATAAACCCCATCTTTTTATCCTCGATGGCAACAACACAATACGTGCCTTGCTGCCCCTACTGTCACTGGGAAAGGACACCGCAAGATTGAACCCAAAGCTAAGCACTTCTCCCATTGCAAGAAAGATCAATCTAGTAGGCCAAACTAAACCGATAATTCGAAGAGACTTGCAAAGATAGCAAATCATGCATATAAGAATTCAGAGAATAACCAAATATTATTCATAGATAAACTTGATCATAAATCTACAATTCATCGGAGCTCGGCAAACACACCGCAAAAGAGTATTACATCGAATAGATCTCCAAGAACATCGAGGAGAACTTTGTATTGAGGATCAAAGAGAGAGAAGAATCCATCTAGCTAATAACTATGGACCCGAAGGTCTGTCGTAAACTACTCACACATCATCGGAAAGGCTATGGTGTTGATGTAGAAGCCCTCCGTGATCGATTCCCCCTCCGGCAGATCGCCGGAAAAGTCCCCAAGATGAGATCTCATGGGTACAGAAGGTTGCGGCAGTGGAAAAGTGGTTTAGTGGCTATCCCTGATGTGTTTAGGGTATAAGAGTATACATAGGAGAAAGAAGTACGTCGGTGGAGCTCCGTGGGGCCCACGAGGGTGGGGCGCGCCCTCCTGCCTCATGGACGCCTCACGGAGTTACAGACTTCCACTCCAAGTCTCCTGGATTGCGTTTGTTCCAAGAAAGATCATTGCAAAGGTTTCGTTCCGTTTGGATTCCGTTTGATATTCCTTTTTATTGAAACACTGAAATAGGCAAAAACACAGAAACTGGCACTGGGCCTTAGGTTAATAGGTTAGTCCCAAAAATAATATAAAAGAGGATATTAAAGCCCATTAAACATCCAAAATAGATAATATAATAGCATGGAACAATAAAAAATTATAGATACGTTGGAGACATATCTAGCAACCCCAAGCTTAATTCCTACTCGTCCCCGAGTAGGTAATGATAAAAACAGAATTTTTGATGTGGAATGCTGCTACCTCTTGAGCACTGCGTTGGTTTTTCCTTGAAGAGGAAAGGGTGGTTTAGTAGAGCAGCGTAAGTATCTCCCTCAGTTTTTGAGAACCAAGGTATCAATCCAGTAGGAGACCACGTGCGAGTCACCTCGTACCTGCACAAACAAATAAGAACCTTGCAACCAACGCGATAAAGGGGTTGTCAATCTCTTCACGGCCACTTGCAAGAGTGAGATCTGATAGAGATGATAATAAGATAAATATTTTTGGTATTTTTATGATATAGATTGAAAGTAAAAGATAGCAAAATAAAGTAGATGGGAAACTTGTATAATGGAGAATAGACCCGGGGGCCATAGGTTTCACTAGTGGCTTCTCTGAAGATAACATAAGTATTATGGTGGGTGAACAAATTACTGCTGAGCAATTGATAGAAAAGCGAATAATTATGAGAATATACAGGCATGATCATGTATATAGGCATCACTTCCGAGAAAAGTAGACCGAAACGATTCTGCATCTACTACTACTACTCCACACATCGACCGCTGTCCAGTATGCATCTAGAGTATTAAGTTCATAAGAACAGAGTAACGCCTTAAGCAAGATGACATGATGTAGAGGGATAAACTCATGCAATATGATATAAACCCCATTTTTTTATCCTCGATGGCAACAATACAATACGTGTCGGTTCCCTTTCTGTCATTAGGATCGAGCACCGCACGATTGAACCCAAAGCTAAGCACTTGTCCCATAGCAAGAAAGATCAATCTAGTAGGCTAAACCAAACTGATAATTCGAAGAGACTTGCAAAGATAAACCAATTATACATAAAAGAATTCAGAGAAGATTCAAATATTGTTCGTAGATAAACTTGATCATAAACCCACAATTCATCAGATCTCGACAAACACACCGCAAAAGAAGATTACATCGAATAGATCTCCAAGAGAATTGAGGATAACTTTTTATTGAGATCCAAAGAGAGAGAAGAAGCCATCTAGCTACTAGCTATGGACCCGAAGGTCTGAAGTAAACTACTCACACATCATCGGAGGGGCCATGGAGTTGATGTAGAGGCCCTCCGTGATCAATGCCCCCTCCGACGGAGCTCCGGAAAAGGCCTCAAGATGGGATCTCTTGGGTACAGAAGGTTGCGGCGGTGGAATTAGGTTTTCGTGGTGCTCTTGGATGTTTCCGGGGTATATGGATATATATAGGAGGAAGAAGTAGGTCGGTGGAGTAACGAGGGGCCCACGATGGTGGAGGGCGCGATGATAACCCACAAGTATAGGGGATCGCAACAGTTTTCGATAAGTAAGAGTGTCGAACCCAATGAGGAGCTAAAGGCAGAACAAATATTCCCTCAAGTTCTATCGACCACCGATACAACTCTACGCACGCTTGATGTTTGCTTTACCTAGAACAAGTATGAAACTATAAGTACTTTATAGGTGTTTTTGGATAGGTTTGCAAGATAATAAATATTACGTAAATAGAAAGTAGGGGCTGTTTGGATAAATACACAACTAAGTTAGTTTTAGTAAAGAGCTTTTTGTTCCGACAAAGTTATTTGTCCCTAGGCAACCAATAACTACACCGGTAATCATTATTGCAATTTTATATGAGGGAGAGGCATAGGCTAACATACTTTCTCTACTTGGATCATATGAACTTATGATTGGAACTCTAGCAAGCATCCGCAACTACTAAAGATCATTAAGGTAAAACCCAACCATAGCATTAAAGTATCAAGTCCTCTTTATCCCATACGCAAACAACCTACTTACTCGGGTTTGTGCTTCTGTCACTCACGCCACCCACCATAAGCAAATCATGAACATATTGCAAACCCTACAGCGGTAATCCCTCACACTTGCACGACACGAAGAGCACCATAGGACTGCACCAATAATAAAACATGCAACTCAAACCAATCACGATCATCAAATAACCCATAGGACAAAACGAATCTACTCAAACATCATAGGATAGCCATACATCATTGGGAAATAATATATAGAGTTGAGCACCATGTTTAAGTAGAGATTACAGCAGGTAAGAGAGAGGTTACACCGCTGCATAGAGGGGGGGAAGAGTTGGTGATGATGGCGATGAAGTTGTTGGTGAAGATTGCGGTGATGATGATGATGGCCCTCGGTGGCACTCCGGTGCCACCAGAAGCGAGGGGGAGAGGGCCCCCCTCCTTATTCTTCTTCCTTGACCTTCTCCCTAGATGGGAGAAGGGTTTCCCCTCTGGTCCTTGGTCTCCATGGCATGGGAGGGGCGAGAGCCCCTCCGAGATTGGATCTCTCTCTCTGTCTCTCTCTATTTTTGCGTTCTCAGATTCTACCCTTTCACCGTTTCTTATATTCCCGGAGATCCGTAACTCCGATTGGGCTGAAATTTTAACACGATCTCTATCTGGATATTCTACCCTTTTTATCCAGTTTGGACTCCGTTTGATATGGATATTCTGTGAAACATAAAACATGCAACAAACAGGAACTAGCACTGGGTACTGGATCAATATGTTAGTCCCAAAAATAGTATAAAAAGTTGCCAAAAGTATATGAAAGTTAAATAATATTGGCATGGAACAATCAAAAATTATAGATACGACGGAGACGTATCATGCGACCAGGGGGTGGGCGCCACTAGTAGAAAAATGGGCTTTCGTTCGGGCCTGGCCAGCCCATTAGTCCTGGTTCTTCAACGAATCGGGACCAATGGTTGCATTTGTCCTAGTTCGTGAGCCCAGGGGGCCGGCTGGGGCCTCGTGGGCATTGGTCCCGATTCGTATGGACCCATTTGTCCCGGTTCTAGGCACGAACCGGGACTAATGGGCCTCACTCCTGGCCCACAACCATTGGTCTCGGTTCTTGGCTCGAACCGGCACAGAAGGCTGGGCTTTAGTCCCGGTTCCAGCCAAGAACTAGGACAAATGAGTTGCCTATATATACCCCGTTGCCGCAGCAGAGCACTCCACAGTGCTCTGTTTTTTCTGGACAGCGAGGAGAGGGCATTTAGGTGCTCTAGCTCACCTCCTATGCACACGAGGTGTTCGATGAAATGCCCGAGCCACGCTAGTTAAGCTTTCTCCTCTAGAAGCTCGACCTCCAAGCTCCATTTTCCTCGAGATTTGTCTAGGTTTAGCGGTCTGTCACATCCCGTCCCCATCTTCACCGCCGTCGATTGCCCGTGCTGATCTCGTCGCCTGCACCACTGTGGTGAGCCTCTTATCTTCTTCTTAAAGAAAAAAAATCTTACTTTAGATAGATACTTGTCTAATTTTCCTACTTTTATTATTACTTGTTATTATATAGTGTGATGGTTTTGGTATCCGCCCTCGTCCTGGCTATGATTCGGATGTGGTATATATTATCTTTTATAACTATTTGGTTCATTTATTATTTATGACAATTATGCCCATCAAGTTGACATAGATTTTATTTATGTAGGAGGTAGTTGAACCGGAAATTCCAACCGACCCTATTGTCGAGAGGTTAAATTTAGTTGAAGAAGAAAACAATTACTTGAAGGAAAAAATAAAAAATTGAGGAGGAGAAGATGATATTGGAGTTGCATGTTGCGGATGTCGTCGATGATCACAAGATCAAGATGGATGCAATGCGGTTGATGATGACAAAGATTAGAAAATATGCCATTCATACCGAGGCTTGTTATCATTATGCCGCTGGATCAATTTTTACCTTGGTTGTGATTATGATCGCATTTATTGCTGCATTGAAAGGTTTCACATAGTTTCAATGTATGGTTTAACTAGATGCTCTAGAGAGCTATATGTTGTTCAATGAGAACTATGTATGTACTTTGTTTTTAATGTGATGATGAACTTCTATTAATTTGGTCACTTATCTATCCATGTGAATCTATAATGGTTTTTGACACACATAATGTGATGATGAACTTCTATTATTTTGGTCACTTATCTATCCATGTGGCTTTGAATGGTTCATTTTGAACACACAAAAAGTCTGGAGTTGAAATAAGTTAAAAAATGAAATCCCTAATGGATGAGTTTTCGTCCGAAACCGTGATACTTCGAAAGAGATTGTCCATTTTGTACACGAAGTGCATCCAGTTTTTGTCGTAACCCTCTCAACTTTCTAGTACATACTATGTGGGTGAAATGATGATACCATGCCAACTTTCAACCATTTTAGAGTTCATTTGTAGTGCTTTTCAATTTCAAGGTCATTCAGCTAAAAAAATCAGTAAATGCATGAAAAATAACAAATGAAGTCAGAAAGGGTTGAAAATTGATGATGTGACTTTTAATGGTGCATTTTGAACACACAAAAATTCTAGAGTTCAAATAAGTTCAAGAAAATGAAATCCCTTTGTAACAGATGAGTTTACGTATGAAACCCTTATACTTCGAAAGAGATTGTCCGTTTTGTACACGAAGTGCATCTAGTTTTTGCCGTAACCCTCTCAACTTTTATGCACATGCTATGTGGGTGAAATGATGATACCATGCCAACTTTCAACATTTTCAATGTTCATTTGAAATGCTTTCGAATTTTAGGGTCTTATAGCTCAAAAAAATCAATAAATGCATGAAAAATAACAAATGAAGTCAGAAAGGGTTGAAAATTGATGATGTGGCTTTGAATGGTGCATTTTGAACACAAAAAAGTCTGGAGTTTAAATAAGTTCAAAAAAATGAAATCCCTTTGTAACAGATGAGATTTCGTCCGAAACCCTGATATTTCGAAAGAGATTGTCCATTTTGTACACGAAGTGCATCCAGTTTTTGTCGTAACCCTCTCAACTCTTTAGCACATGCTATGTGGGTGAAATGATGATACACTACTAGGAAAAACCCTAGCAGTAGCGCTGGTTTTGTGCTCACTAGTAGCGCGGGTAGGCGCGCTACTAATAAGGCACTACAGCTATTGCTTAGTAGTAACGCGTGCCCGCACGCGCTACTGCTAGGACAAATAGCTGCAGCGTTTGTTCACTTCCACGCTACTACTAATGTAACTACTGGCAGCGTGTTTTCTCTCCATCGCTACTAGTATTCTTTTATTATTATTATTATTTTATTTTTAATGTATTTATGCGCCATCGTACAAATATTGGTACAATACCAGTTATGAGGTTTACATCATTATGTCCATAACAGTATGTCAAATGAAGGTGGATTAGGTTCAAGTGGAGGCAATATGTGGTGCATGTCAAAAGTATACTACTAATCCAAACTTGATCTAGTTTGGACTAGTAGTACTTTCGATGTGCACCACACGTTGCCTCCAGTTGAATCTAATCCGCCAGCACAAGCTATTTACTCATCATCATAGTCATTACCACCAACAATATTTATTTAATCACCACTAACACTAGCTAATAATAATCATCATAGTCATTACCACCAACACTAGCTATTTTATCATCATAGTAATAGTGTAGCACATCGTCATCCTCAAACTCATTTCTAGCTAGCTAATCACTCCTGTTGCTCTCTCTTAGGTAAAATAACATAAAACATGTGTAGCTCTCCTCCTTGATCAAGTTGGAGCATGCAGATGAACCTGTCTCCTAATCATGGGTAGCGCATCTGTTTGCTGCCCCCTAGTACTTCTCTGCGCTCCCCCATCACATACTTGGTCCAGTCTTGCACTATTAAGCATCCGTCGCTAATCTTGAATGCATTAAAGTAATCTGTTGGATATCTTGGCCGTAAGCTAATAATACTCATGGTACCTTTAGTCTCGTTCCCATAAGGCACAATATTCATCAGGAGTCCCTGTTGAAGAACATCGTATGGTAACATACTTAGCAATGAAGTTTAGCTTCAAAAATAATGTATGGAAAAGATGCACTGAGGACAAATAGTAAAAATCATACCATCCTTCCTAAATAGATGTGACCATAGTTCATTACGAACACTATTGGTCGCACTTTTTCAGTACTAACATTTCTAAGTGCAGGAAGAAAATTTGTCTTGACAGTATCAAGATCCTCAAGCCATGAAACATAATGACTTAGCTTCTCGCGGTTTAGTTCAACCCCGGGACGGTAGTAGGTCCTGTCTACCAAGCGTTGGACATGTTTGCTTGCACCGAAATAAGCTGACGATACAAATTAGTTGTCAACTATTTTTGAATAAACAATATCAAAGACATAAATATGGCTGAGAAACTTACATAATGGCATAACTGGAGGCGTCTGCACATCGACCCTGATGTCGGTATTACCTTCAATATCATCTTCCGGAGGAATATCAAAGGTGATAACCATATCAGGCTCAAATGCATAAGTCTTGCATAGTGATCGCCATGTTTTGCATCCAAAATAGGTGTAGTCGTCTGAATTGTATAATTTTATGTTGAAAATATAACCATGCTCGGTCTTCAAGTAAAATTTCTTTTCCTCCATAGTACGACTGAAACCTATCTTATCCAATACAAAAACTCTTGCATGGCAGGGGATACGCTAGTAGAATAGTAAAAAAAAGACATGTCATGCTTAATGTCATGCTTAAATTATAAGTTGAAGCAAATGTCATGCTTAATTACGAAAAAAGACTTGTCGTTGTGACTTACTGTATCCACTTCGAAGTTCTCGTCCAACTTGATGCTGAAGCACCTATCATCATCTAGGAAGATTCCGTCGCATAGGCCGCGCTCGTCTTTGCAGTATTTGCAAATACCGAAATCCTTTTCGTCGTGAGACATTTCCTATGTTCATAGTTAAAACATTAATTGAAAATCGATCGAAGACAACTACCAGGATACTCAACACACAAATCCGGGGCACTCGATATTTCCTACATATTCTAGCACAAGTCATGCCAAAATTCACAGAAAAATCCGGCATGACCTTTGCTAAAATAGGACATATCGAGCGCCTGAAATTTGCCGGAACGGAAATGAATCAACACTCCGGCAAAATATAGGCCGCTCGGAGGTGTAACCTGCAAACATGACCGGCCACATGGGCAAGCACATATCCTATTTGAGCAATGCTACTTTGAAGCACAAGTGTCGAAAAAGGAATAGTAGCATTGCCCCTTTTTATTTATTTTCTTTTTTTTGGGCCTTCCTTTTTTTTCTTTGGCCCTTTTTCTGGGGACAATGCTCTATTGAATGATGATCATGACACTTCTATTTATTTACAACTCAATGATTACAACTCGACACTAGAACAAGGTATGACTCTATATGGATGCCTCTGGCGGTGTACCGGGATATGCAATGAATCAAGAGTGACAAGTATGAAAAAATTATGAACGGTGGCTTTGCCACAAATACTATGTCAACTACATGATCATGCTAAGCAATATGACAATGATGAATGTGTCATGATAAACTGGATGGTGGAAAATTGCATGGCAATATATCTCGGAATGGCTATGGAAATGCCATAATAGGTAGGTATGGTGGCTGTTTTGAGGAAGGTATAAGGAGGTTTATGTGTGAAAGAGCGTATCATATCACGGGGTTTGGATGCACCGGCGAAGTTTGCACCAACTCTCGATGTGAGAAAGGGCAATGCACGGTACCGTAGAGGCTAGCAATGATGGAAGGGTGAGAGTGCGTATAATCCATGGACTCAACATTAGTCATAAAGAACTCATATAATTATTGAAAAAATCTAAAAGGCATCAAAAACCAAAGTATTACACGCATGCTCCTAGGGGGATAGATTGGTAGGAAAAGACCATCGCTCGTCCCCGACCGCCACTCATAAGGAGGACAATCAAATAACACCTCATGTTTCAAATTTGTTGCATAACGTTTACCATATGTGCATGCTACGGGACTTGCAAACTTTAACTCAAGCACTTCTCAAATTCACAATTACTCTACTAGCATGACCTTGATATTACTACCTCCATATCTCAAAACAATTATCAAGCATCCAACTTTTCTTAATATTCAACACACTCAAAAGAAAGTTTCACAAATCTTGAATACCAAGCATGTTATTATTAAGCAAATTACCATGCTATTAAGACTCTCAAAATAATTGAAGTGAAGCATGAGAGATCAATAGTTTCTTTAAAACAAATCCACCACCGTGCTAAAAAAATCTGAGTGAAGCACATAGAGCAAAATTATAGCACTCAAAAGATATAAGTGAAGCACATACAGCAAAACTACTTAGCTCAAGATGATATAAGTGAAGCACAAAGAGTATTCTATCAAATTCTAATTCATGTATGGCTCTCTCAAAAGGTGTGTACAGCAAGGATGATTGTGGCACACTAACAACCAAAGACACAAATAATACAAGACGCTCCAAGCAAAACACATATCACGTTGGTGAATAAAAATATAGCTCCAAGTAAATTACCGATGGAAGTGGACGAAAGAGGGGATGCCTTCCGGGGCATCCCCAAGCTTTGACTTTTTGGTGTCCTTGGATTATCTTGGGGGTGCCATGGGCATCCCCAAGCTTAGGCTCTTGCCACTCCTTGTTCCATAATCCATCACAAGAATTCATCCAAAACTTGAAAACTTCACAACACAAAACTTAAAGTAGAAAACTTGTGAGCTCATTCTTTATTTATATTGGTGTTAAACCTACTGTATTCCAAATTCTCTATGGATTATAAACTATTTTACTAACCATAGATTCATCAAAATAAGCAAACAACACACGAAAAACAGAATCTGTCAAAAACAGAACAGTCTGTAGTAATCTGTATCTACCGCAATACCTGGAACTCCAAAAATTCTAAAATAAATTGCTGGACGTGAGGAATTTATCTATTAATCATATTCAAAAAGAATTAACTAAATAGCACTCTCCAAATAAAAATTAAAGCAGTTCTCATGAGCGCTAAAGTTTCTGTTTTTTACAGCAAGTTAACAAGACTTTCCCCAAGTCTTCCCAACGGTTCTACTTGGCACAAACACTAATTAAACAAAAAAAACACAAACAAAACAGAGGCTAAATAATTTTTTTATTACTAAACAGGAGCAAAAATCAAGGAATAAAAATAAAATTGGGTTGCCTCCCAACAAGCGCTATCGTTTAACGCCCCTAGCTAGGCATAAAAGCGAAGATAGATCTAGGTATTGCCATCTTTGGTAGGCAATCCATAAGTGGCTCTCATGATAGTTTCATATGGCAACTTTATTTTATTTCTTGGAAAGTGTTCCATGACCTTTTTTAATGGAAATTGAAATCTAATATTCCCTTCCTTCATATCAATAATCGCACCAACCGTTCTAAGGAAAGGTCTACCGAAAATAATAGGGCAAGAAGGATTGCAATCTATATCAAGAACAATGAAATCTACAGGCACAAAATTTCTATTTGCAACAATAAGAACATCATTAATCCTTCCCATAGGTTTCTTAATAGTAGAATCCGCAAGATGCAGGTTTAGAGAGCAATCATCAAAATCACGGAAATCTAGCAAATCACACAAAGTTTTGGAGATAGTGGAGACACTAACACGCAAATCATACAAAGCATAAAACTCATGATCTTTAATTTTAATTTTAATAGTTGGTTCCCGCTCATCATAGAGTTTTCTAGGGATATAAACTTTCAACTCAAGTTTTTCTTCATAAGATTGCATCAAGGCATCAACAATATGTTCGGTGAAGGCTTTCTTTTGACTATAAGCGTGTGGAGAATTTAGCACGGATTGCAACAAGGAAATACAATCAATTAAAGAGCAACTTTCATAATTAAATTCCTTGAAATCCAATATAGTGGGTTTAGCAACATCTAGATTTTTATTTTTTTAATCCCACTTTCATCAATTTCATCATAAAGATCTAAATACTCCGAATTTTTAGAATGCCTTCTAGGTAAAGAAGATCATATTTAGTTTCATCAAGATTCATATTGCAAAACAAAGATTTAATAGGATACACATTAATAACTTTTAGATCTTCATCTTGATTTTTATAGGAATTCGGTTTAGCGGCCATCTTATTGACTAAGGTGGCTTGCATATCCGAAATTTCAGCAGTCATCTTTTCTAGACGAGCAATTTGGGATCTTATACCATCAAATTCTTTAGACATATCATCAAGCTCTTTATTCATATAATCATAAAACCTTTTTGTTCCTTAAGCTCGTTTCTAAAGAAATTATTATGCTCAAATTGCAAAACCATAAACTTCCTAACGTTGTTTTCGATCTCCTCTAACCTTTTAAGGTGAAGATCACCAAATCTCGGTTGAGCCATCGATACAAACAAGCAATCCAACACACGACCAAACAAAAGGCAAGCGGGAAAAAAGATGCAAATAGAGAGGGAGGAGGAGAAGGAGATTAGGAAAGAGATGGTTAATAAAACGGCAAGGGTGAAGTGGGGGAGAGGAAAACTAGAGGCAAATGGCAAATAATGTAATGCGAGAGATAGGGATTGTGATGGGTACTTGGTATGTTGACTTTCTGCGTGGACTCCCCGGCAATGGCGCCAGAAATTCTTCTTGCTACCTCTTGAGCTTGCGTTGGATTTCCCCGAAGAGGAAAGGATGATGCAGTAGAGTAGCGTAAGTATTTCCCTCAGTTTTTGAGAACCAAGGTATCAATCCAGTAGGAGGCCACGCTCAAGTCCCTCGTACCTGCACAAAATGATAGCTACTCGCAACCAACGCGATTAGGGGTTGTCAATCCCTTCACGGTCACTTATGAGAGTGAGATCTGATAGATATAATATTTTTGGTATAGAGATGCAAAGTGAAAAGTAAAAGGCAAAGTAAAAAAGCAAAACAAGATTAAAGTGAAGGGGATTGATATGATGAGAATAGACCCGGGGGCCATAGGTTTCACTAGTGGCTTCTCTCAAGAGCATAAGTATTCTACGGTGGGTGAACAAATTACTGTTGAGCAATTGACAGAATTGAGCATAATTATGAGAATATCTAGGCATGATCATGTATATTGGCATCACGTCCGTGACAAGTAGACCGAAACGATTCTGCATCTACTAATATTACTCCACTCATCGACCGCTATCCAGCATGCATCTAGAGTATTAAGTTAAAATCAGAGTAACACTTTCAGTGAGATGACATGATGTAGAGAGATAAATTCATGCAATATGAAATAAACCACATCTTGTTATCCTCGATGGCAACGATGCAATACGTGCCTTGCTGCCCCTTCTGTCACTGGGAAAGGACACCACAAGATCGAACCCAAAGCTAAGCACTTCTCCCATGGCAAGAACTACCAATCTAGTTGGCCAAACCAAACGGATAATTCGAAGAGACTTGCAAAGATAACCAATCATACATAAAAGAATTCAGAGAAGATTCAAATATTATTCATAGATAGACTTGATCATAAACCCACAATTCATCGGTCTCAACAAACACACCGCAAAAAGAAGAAGATTACATCGAATAGATCTCCACAAGAGAGGGGGAGAACTTTGTATTGAGATCCAAAAAGAGAGAAGAAGCCATCTAGCTACTAACTATGGACCCGAAGGTCTGAGGTAAACTACTCACACTTCATCGGAGGGGCTATGATGATGTAGAAGCCCTCCGTGATGACGGCCTTCTCCGGCGGAGCTCCAGAACAGGCCCCAAGATGGGATCTCGTGGATACAGAAAGTTGCGGCAGTGGAATTAGGTTTTTGGCTCCTGTTCTGGTTGTTTGGGGGTACGTAGGTATATATAGGAGGAAGGATTACGTCGGTGGAGCACCGAGGGGCCCACGAGGCAGGGGGCGTGCCCTCCACCCTCGTGACCGCCTCTTTGACTCCTTGGAGTAGGGTCCAAGTCTCCTGGATCACGTTCGGTGAGAAAATCATGTTCCCAAAGGTTTTATTCCGTTTGGACTCCGTTTGATATTCTATTTCTCCGAAATACTGAAATAGGCAAAAAAACAACAATTCTGGGTTAGGCCTCCGGTTAATAGGTTAGTCCCAAAAATAATATAAAAGTGGAAAATAAAGCCCAATATAGTCCAAAACAGTAGATAATATAGCATGGAGCAATCAAAAATTATAGATACGTTGGAGACGTATCAAGCAACTCAAGATATACATTTCAAAATATCTTATAGGACTCAAATTAGCATGCATTCAATAAGCAAAAGTAAATCATCTCATGCATCCGTACATCGTCGAATATTATCAGTAATACATCCCAAATAGTGTCATACATATAGCATCACTAATACAACTAAAACCCTAGCACACGACGGGTATCGGCGCGGGCGGTGGACACCCACAGAGAAGGAACCATCACGGGATCATAGCTCTAGTGAGATCCCTGGAGAACCTGCCAGGTATTAGAGAACCTGTGCTCCAACGCAAACAAGTAGCGACGGACGTGCGCGTCCTCCTCACTGACACGGTGACGCACCACCTCCGCGGGGTCCTCGAGCTTCTGGACCATCACTGGCCCACGCGACGGCCACCAAAGAAGGTTCGGGTCAACGACAGGCTGGCTCCTCACCAACCTGCGCCTCCCGTTAGGTAGCGCCTCCCAGTACCACCCTGGCGGAGCCCAGTCCCGGACATGGCCCGTCTGGTCAAGCAGGTGTCGTCCTCCGCCGACTCGACGACGAGGATGCGGGATAGGTATCGTCGACGTCGATGCGGGAAAAATTGCTTTAACTAAAAAAATAGCAACAAGTTCTTACTAACGAGTTTTATTAATTCAATTAGTTCTTACCAAAATAAACTTACTATAAATAAAAATAAACTAATACCTAATTAGTACCTAGTTCTTACTAACTAATTAATACCTAGGAACTACTGCCCTAATTAACATATAAGTAATTAACTAACTAGCACTAAAAATAGCCTAGGGTTCATACTAACTAGCACTAAATAGCTAGGGTTCATACTAAGCAGAGAAGAGGGATCGGAAGGGGAGAGTGCTTACAGAGGGCGGGGAGAGAGATGGGGTCGGGGGAGACGGTGGCACCGAGGCGCGGCGAGGCGGGGTCGGGGGAGATGGTGGCGAGGCAGGGTCGGGGGAGACGGCGGCGAGGCGGAGGCGAGGCAGGGTCGGGGGAGACGGCGGCGAGGCGGGGTCGGGGGAGACGGCGGCGAGGCGGAGGCGACGAGGAATAGTAGAGGACAATTGGGGGAGGAAGCAGAGGAGAGGGAATCAGGCCGCACAGGGGGTTAGGTGAAAATAGTTTTAACAGTAGCGTGGGGAGGCAAAACGCATTGCTGCTAAAATCCATAGTAGTAGCGCTGTTCGTAGAAGGGCGCTACTACTATACCTAGCACGTCGGGAACGGTGTGGCAATTATAGTAGTAGCGCGTTCTGTTCCTGCCGCGTTACTACTAAGCGGGTAACAGTAGCGTCGTTCTAGCAGGCGCGCTACTGCTAAGTAGCAGTAGCGCCTCATTTTAAGAAGCGCTACTGGTAACATTCTGTGTATAAGGTTTTCCCTAGTAGTGATACCATGCCAACTTTCAACCTTTTTAGAGTTCATTTGTACTGCTTTTCAATTTCAAGGTCATTCAGCTCAAAAAAATCAATAAATACATGAAAAATAACAAATGAAGTCAGAAAGGGTTGAAAATTGATGTTGTGGCTTTGAATGGTTCATTTTGAACACACAAAAAGTCTGGAGTTCAAATAATTTCAAGAAAATGAAATCCGTTTGTAACAGATGAGTTTCCGTATGAAACCCTTATACTTCGAAAAAGATTGTCTGTTTTGTACACGAAGTTCATCTAGTTTTTGCCGTAACCCTCTCAACTTTTATGCACATGCTATGTGGGTGAAATGATGATACCATGCCAACTTTCAACATTTTCAGAGTTCATTTGTAGTGCTTTTGAATTTTAGGGTCATTTAGTGCAAAAAGAATGAACTAATAGCAAAAATAATGAACTTAAAATAATCAATTATAATATTTTGTTATGATCAACTAAAACAAAACTATAATATTCTTCAATAGAAAAAACAATAAACTAAAAAGTTTTTATAAACCTCTAATAGCAAAAGAAATCAACTAAAAAGTTTTTATAAACCTCTAGTATTTTTTAAACTAAAATTATATAAAATTTATGGAACTAAAAATTATCAAAGTATTTTCTGTTCAAAACATTAATGGCAAAAAGAATTTTCATAAAGAATTATTTTTGTTAAAAACTTTAATAGAAAACTAAAATAACAAAATCTATTCTTGATTAAATCAGAGATTTAAAATTACCTAAAAATTACCAAATTTAATATAATGATAAAACACAATAACATTGCTGCACTTTATTTACTTTTGTTACTTCTTGCTCGTTACAAATTATCCTATCACAAAACTATCTGTTACCACTTATTTCAGTACTTGCAGAGAATACGTTGCTAGAAACCGCTTATCATTTCCTTCTGCTCCTCGTTAGGTTCGACACTCTTATTGAAAGGACTACGATAGATCCCCTATACTTGTGGGTCATCAAGACTCTTTTCTGGCGCCGTTGCCGGGGAGTGAAGCGCCTTTGGTAGGTGGAATTTGGTAAGGAAAAATTTATATAGTGTGCTGAAATTTACTGTCACTTGTTACTATGGAAAGTAATCGTCTGAGGGGCTTGTTCGGGGTATCTTCACCCCGACCAGTAGAGCAAGGAGTTGCTCCTCAACCAACTGAACGTACTGAAAATGAAAATGAAAATGTCTGCTTTGAATTTCCTTCGAGTATGTTAGAAAAACTGCTAGCTAATCCTTTCCAGGAGATGGAACAATGCATCCTGATGAGCACCTAATATATGTTGATGAAGTTTGTGGATTATTTAAGCTTGCAGGTGTACCCAGAGATGTTGTTAAGAAGAAGGTCTTCCATTTATCTTTGAGGGAAGATGTATTGACATGGTATAGGCTATGTGATGATATGGGGTCATTGAACTACAAATGATTGAAATTGGAATTTCATCAGAAGTTTTATCCTATGCATCTTGTTCATCGT
Organism: Triticum urartu; assembly: GCF_003073215.2. Lineage (NCBI taxonomy): Eukaryota > Viridiplantae > Streptophyta > Magnoliopsida > Poales > Poaceae > Triticum > Triticum urartu. Next base: position 6,452,999 of record NC_053022.1, on the reverse strand, counting down.
GATCGCAATTATATATATAACTTTTGGCCTCGCAAAGGAGAAAGCATCGCTCAAGCTTGGGGGAGGCTTACATCAATGTTATATTCATGCCCCAATCATGATCTCTCAAGAGAAATGATTATTCAAAATTTATATGCTCGGCTTTCTGATAACAATCGCACCATGCTCGATACTTCTTGTGCTGGCTCTTTTATGATGAAGACTATTGAATTCAAATGGGAATTATTGGAAAGAATTAAACGCAACTCTGAAGATTGGGACCTCGACGAAGGTAAGCAGTCAGGTATGGCACCTAAGTTTGATTGTGTTAAATCTTTTATGGATACCGATGTTTTCCGTAAATTTAGCACTAAATATGGACTTGATTCTGAGATGGTAGCTTCTTTCTGTGAATCTTTTTCTACTTATGTTGATCTCGCCAAGGAGAAGTGGTTTAAATATCATCCTCACATAGAAGTAAAAGTAGTTACACCTATTAAAGTTGAAGAAAAGGCTATCACTTATAATGATCCTATTGTTCCTACTTCTTATGTTGAGAAACCACCTTTACCTGTTAGGATAAAGGATCATGCTAAACCTTCAACTGTGGTTCGTAAAAGCAATATTAAAACTTATACACCTCCTGAGAAAGTTAAAGTTGAACCTAATATTGTTATTGTTAAAGATATCTTGTCTGATAATATTGATGGGCATGTTATTTATTTCTATGATGAAACTGCTAGAATTGCTAAACCTTGTGCTAAAGATAAACCTACACATGTGGTAGGCATGCCTGTTATTTCTGTTAAAATAGGAGATCATTGTTATCATGGCTTATGTGATATGGGTGCCAGTGCTAGTGCAATACCTATTGGCCTATATAGAGAAATTATGCATGATATTGCACCTGTTGAGTTAGAAGATATTGATGTCACAATTAAACTTGCCAATAGAGATACTATTTCACTAATGGGGATTGTTAGAGATGTTGAAGTCTTCTGTGGGAAAACTAAATATCCCACTGATTTTCTTGTTCTTGGTTCCCCACAAGATAGCTTTTGTCCCATCATATTTGGTAGACCCTTATTAAACACTATTAATGCTAAGATAGATTGCAAAAAGGATGTTGTTACTATCGGTTTAGATGATATGTCTCATGAATTTAATTTCTCTAAATTTATTAGACAACACCGTGAAGAAGAATTACCTAGTAAGGATGAAATTATTGGTCTTGCTTCTATTGCCGTACCTCCTAGTGATCCTTTAGAACAATATTTGCTAGACCATGAAAATGATATGTTTATGAATGAAAGAAGGGAAATAGATGAAGTATTCTTTAAACAGGAACCTATTCTGAAACATAATTTGCCTGTTGAAATCCTAGGGGATCCTCCTCCACCCAAGGGTGACCCCGTGTTTGAGCTTAAACCGTTGCCTGATACTCTTAAATATGCTTATCTTGATGAGAAAAAGATATATCCTGTTATTTATTAGTGCTAACCTTTCAGAGCATGAGGAAGAGAGATTATAGAAAACTCTGAAGAAGCACCGTGCTGCTATTGGGTATACTCTTGATGATCTTAAGGGCATTAGTCCCACTCTATGTCAACATAAAATAAGTTTGGAAGAAGATGCTAAACTAGTTCGCGATCATCAACGACGGCTGAATCCTAAAATGAAAGAGGTGGTAAGAAAGGAAATAGTAAAGCTTCTTGAGGAAGGTATAATTTATCTAGTTGGTGATAGTCAGTGGGTAAGTCCTGTCCATTGTGTCCCTAATAAGGGAGGTATGTAACGCCCTCGATGCGGCTATATCTCCCACGTGTCGAAGCACGACTTAGAGGCATAACCGCATTGAAAGCAATGTCGCAAGTGAGGTAATCTTCACACAACCCATGCAATACATAAGGGAAAGAGATACATAGTTGGCTTACAATTGCCACTTCACACAATACATGAATATAACATTACATCATCCAGATACACACAAGGTCCGACTACGGAACCAAAATAAAAGAAGACTACCCCAAATGCTACACAGATCCCCGATCGTCCCCAACTAGGTTCCACTACTGATCAACTGGAAACGGAGCAAAATAAAGAATACGGTCTTCATCGAGCTCCGCCTTGAGCTCGGTTGCGTCACCTACATGGTATCATCGGCACCTGCAAGCTGGTTTTGGAAGTAATCTGTGAGTCACGGGGACTCAGCAATCTCACACCCTCGCGATGAAGACTATTTAAGCTTATGGGTAAGGTAATGGTATGAGGTGGAGCTGCAGCAAGCGACTAGAATATATGGTGGCTAACCTTACACAAATGAGAGCGAGAAGAGAAGGCAAAGCAACTATAATCAAGAAGTGATCCTAGAACAACCTACCTCAAGCATAAATCCAACACCGTGTTCACTTACCGGACTCCACCGGAAAGAGACCATCACGGTTACACACGCGGTTGATGTGTTTTAATTAAGATCAACTTCAGGTTTTCTACAACCGAACATTAACAAATTCCCATCTTCCCATAACCGCGGGTACGGCTTTCGAAAGTTCAAATCCCTGCAGGGGTGTCCCAACTTAGCCCATCACAAGCTCTCACTGTCAACGAAGGATATTCCTTCTCCCAAGACAATCCGATCAGACTCGGCATCTCGGTTACAAGACATCCTCGACAATGGTAAAACAAGTCCAGCAAAGCCGCCCGAATGTGCCGACAAATCCCGATAGGAGCTGCACATATCTTGTTCTCAGGGCACACTTAGATGAGACATCCTACGAGTAAAACCAACCCTCAAGTTGCCCCGAGGTGGCCCCGCAGTCTAGTCGGTTCGGACCAACACTTAGAGAAGCACTGGCCTGGGGGGGTTAATAAAGATGACCCTTGAGTCTGCAGAACCCAAGGGAAGGTGGTAGGTTGTTAGTACAAATGGTAAAACCAAGGTTGGGCTTTGCTGGAGGAGTTTTATTCAAGGCGAACTATCAAGGGGTACCCATTATAACCCAACCGTGTAAGGAACGCAAAATCCGGGAACATAACACCGATATGACGGAAACTAGGGCGGCAAGAGTGGAACAAAACACCAGGCATAAGGCCGAACCTTCCACCCTTTACCAAGTATATAGATGCATTAATTAAATAAGAGATATTGTGATATCCCAACAAAATATCCATGCTCCAACAAGGAACAAACTCCAATCTTCACCTGCAACTAGCAACGCTATAAGAGGGGCTGAGAAAATCGGTAACATAGCCAAACAACGGTTTGCTATGACAAGGTGGGTTAGAGGCTTGACTCAACAATATGGGAGGCATGATAAGCAAGTTGTAGGTATCGCGGCATAGGCATAGCGAAAGAGGGAGCAACTAGCAAGCAAAGATAGAAGTGACTTCAAGGGTATGGTCATCTTGCCTGAGATCCCGCAAGGAAGAAGAACGAGTCCATGAAGAAGACAAACGGACGTAGTCGAACGGGTCCTCACAAACGCTACGTTATCGGAACCAACCCGAAGAAGCAACACCGGAAAGAAGCACACAACATAGTAAACAACCACTACAACAACATGGCATGATGCACAACAAGTATGATGCATGTCCGGTTTAATGAAGCATGGCATGGCCAAGTGCACAAGCAATTCTACAAATTAAGTGGAGCTCAATATGCATCGGGATGCATATTGACGGAACACCACATCAATTATTTAGTTCTCTCCCGGTTAGGTACTCAACAATATTAAAGGTTGGTTAACATGGCAAGAGGTGAAACATGAGTGAAAATACATAGATAGGCATTTTAAATGAGGCTGGAAACAACAACAACAACAATTCCGGTATATCCTCATGTGCATTAGCAATTTAAATCAAACAACAATTTTAAACAGTTTAATTGTTGTTATCATGATGCGGATGACATGTGCAAGTTTTATGCAATTTTTACTAAAAGTTGACAAGAGCATTATGAAGCATTTGTCACCGAGGTGGAAAGAAAAGGGGTGGCATGGCAACGAATCCGAAAATGATGCCACGACAACATATCGGTTTCGGTAGCTCATGGAGATACCGGTGCAAAAGGAAAAGCGACGGGAGCGTGTCATGCAAGGATGGTGGGGTGCTCCCGGATTCCGGGTTCCCACATGACGGTGGCAAGGCAAAAGAGGGGCTTCGTGCCACGAACAACTCGGACACGGAGCAACACACGGGCATGACATACAACACATCACAAGCATACGTCCACGGACGTCGTCTCGGGGTTATACCTTGGAAGCGTGTGTTATCGGAGGGGTTCGAGTACGATGCAGTGTAGGGGAAGTAGACGTTCTCGGGACGTTGAGGGAAGTAGTGGTTCACGCAACGGTAGTCGAAGTAGTCGTCCTATTGTTCATTGGCGATCATCGGAGCGGTAGTGGTACATGTTTCGTAGACGTTCGATCGGCGGTAGTGGGGCACTTTTTCCTGTAGATGTCCGGGTCAACGAGCGGGTACTTGGCGCAACATAGGACTCCGGGGTCATCGGGTACACATTCACATTGTGGCTGTACACATCGATGGTCTTATCAAAACCTCGTCAACGGTCGAGATCCACCTTGGCGATACGAAGGGGTACTTGGCGTCATGGTACTTGGGTCTTCGGACTTGCCGGTCTTGGTTCTTGCGACGGTAGTGGTACAAGGTAGTCGTGGGAAGTAATCGTACTCGCGAACTTGTCGGATACACGGCGACAGTAGTGGCCTTCATGGATCCGTGGCCTCCGGGCATAAGGGTACTTGCCGAATCCCGAAACGTTCTTGATGATCCAAAATGGCACAAGTGAGAAGCACGTCCACGGAGTCTTCCGACTTGGGCTCCGGGTACAAGGTTTGACGAGCCCCGCTAGACGATGGAGAAAGTCAACAACGTAGCATCAACAGCCAACGAGGCCACGAACATGACTTGGGGCATCCCGAACCCATGAAAACGGCCGGCAGGAGGCGGATGCTAGTGGAGGCAGGGCCACGCCGAGGTCGAAGGTGGCCGGGCGAGCTCGACGGAGGTCATCCGTGGTCAGACGAAGTAGCAGCAAGGCACGGCAACAAGCGCGAAGCTGCAGTAGTGCAGGTCAGGCGGCACGCGAGAAGAGCAACGGCATCAGGGCACGATGGTGGTAGTCGAACGAGGCAGGTGCTGTCCATGACTGGAGCAGTGGAGGTCGACGAGTGGCGGCGCTGGGTGCTTCTATGCAGGGAGGCAGAGTGAAGCAGAGCAGCAGCGACGAGGCGAACCAGGCCATGGTGATGGGAAGACGATGCAGAGGAGGGTCGGAGGTGCCGGAAGCAGATGACGGAGGGCGAGGGGCATGCGGCTTCGCAGACACTAGGCGGAGGAAGAGAAGGGGCACCATGGATGGGGCCTGCAGAGGGGATAAGGCACGACGAAGAGGAAAGCTTGGGGCGCCGGCGAGATGGAGATGGCACGGTTGCGGGGTGGACCTTCGGCGGCTCTACGGATCGATGAGGAAGGACGCTGAGGAGATCGGGCGTCGGGTCAACCTCCAATGGCGGCAGAGGAAGGGCTCACCGGAGCAGGCGGCCGCGGGCGCCATGGGGCTCGGGGTTGCGGGGAATATGGGGAGCGAGGTCGAGCGCTGTCGAGGGAGATGAGTGAGGGGATCGGGGAGATGGCATCAGGCAGAGCAGGGTCGAGTGCGGTTCCTCCTCTCTTGGCGGCGCTGAGGAAGGGATCGAGAGGGAGAGGGCGCGGGAGGATCGGGCAGATGGATAGCGCTAGGGTTGGAAAAGGGCGGCTGGGCCTTGGGAGGCCGGCCCAATGGAAAGGAGAACGACCAGGGCCTGCTGGACTGCCTCTCCTACTCTTCTCTCTTAACCAAAAGAAAAAAATAAAAATAGATAGAAGGGAAAAATAGAAAGAGAGGGTATGGATGGAATTTGGGCATGGAAGTTAAATTCCCGGACTCACAAGAATGCGCTGGTTCCAAGAAAAATGGAATAGCCAAGATCGAGCGAAAAGTATTCAAACTCATTTGGAATTTAATTCAAATGGGTTTGAACTAGGACGAGGTTTTTGGAGTGACCAAAAATGTTGAAATTTTAGGTGGAGCTCCGGAAAATGACGAAAGGATTTAGGGCAAAGTTTAGAGACGAGGAATATAGTAAGAAAAGCATGGAATATTTATTATAGCTCCCTAATATTGGGACGATATGTTATAAAGAGAATCACCACGTGAATTCCCTCGGTTTAAATGGACCGAAGATCCATGCAATTTATTTAGTGAGTTAAGAAAAAGAAATGACATGATGACATGATGCAATGCACATGATGCAATGATGAATGCAATCAAACCAACAACTCACACGACGAAACTCGGAAAACATGGAAGGTGTCTGAAGCTCCGCTCTTGGGGCGTCACAAGTTATTACTGTCGTTCCTAATGATAAAGATGAGTTGATCCCGCAAAGAATTAGTACAGGTTATAGGATGGTAATTGATTTCTGCAAATTAAATAAAGCTACTAAAAAGATCATTACCCCTTACCTTTTATCGATCAAATGCTAGAAAGATTATCCAAACATACTCATTTTTTCTTTCTAGATGGTTATTCTGGTTTCTCTGAAATACCTGTGACAGCCAAGGATCAATCAAAGACTACTTTTACTTGCCCATTTGGTACTTTTGCTTATAGTATGCCTTTTGGTTTATGTAATGCACTTGCTACCTTTCAAAGATGCATGATGGCTATATTCTCTGACTTCTGTTAAAAGATTTGTGAAGTTTTCATGGACGATTTCTCCATCTATGGATCTTCCTTTGATGATTGCTTGAGCAACCTTGATCGAGTTTTGCAGAGATGTGAAGAAACTAATCTTGTCTTGAATTGGGAAAAGTGCCACTTTATCGTTAATGAAGGTATTGTCTTGGGGCATAAAGTTTCTGAAAGAGGTATTGAGGTTGATAAAGCCAAGGTTGATGCTATTGAAAAGATGCCATGTCCCAAGGACATCAAAGGTATAAGAAGTTTCCTTGGTCACGCCGGATTTTACAGGAGGTTTATTAAGGACTTATCAAAAATTTATCGGCCTCTGACTAATTTATTACAAAAAGATATACCATTTGTCTTTGATGATGATTGTGTAGAAGCATTTGAAATACTTAAGAAAGCATTGATCTCTGCACCTATTGTTCAGCCACCTGATTGGAATTTACCCTTTGAAATTATGTGTGATGCTAGTGATTATGCTGTAGGTGCTGTTCTAGGGCAAAGAGTTGATAAGAAATTAAACGTTATTCAATATGCTAGTAAAACCCTAGACAATGCTCAAAGAAATTATGCTACTACTGAAAAGGAATTCTTAGCAGTTGTATTTGCTTGTGATAAGTTCAGACCTTATATTGTTTATTCTAAAGTAACTATTAGGTAGCTAATTAATTAATAGAGAGAAGTGTCCTCTCTTATCTCCATGCTTGGTTGACGCTACGTAGAGCACTCGACACGCTAGCTAGTAAGCAAAAATGAAGGAAACAGAAGATCGTCATGAACAAATGCATACAGAGAGAAGTGATATCGACCTCTCCTTCTCCGAGAGATTGGTCGAACAACAAGTTCTCGTATATCTATCCGACGATACTGGCTACATATATACAATATAAGATCTCTTACAATATAATCCCCTAATTATATATGAACACATGGTCCACATAGTATTCTCCGTCTTTATCGATCACGTGGTCAAGAAAGAATGCCGCCAATTCCTCTTGAATTCCTCGCATGCGATCTGGTGCTAGGAGTTCACCCCGCATCCGAAACACCTAATTTGAAGAAGGTGTTCAATACATATATATGAATGAATGAAACTCAACACAAAAGATGGTAAATAAAGTTAAATTCTGAATATTATTGCTTACGCACTTCATATTGTTTTTTAGTGTAGCCCCGCTCACAGGTCGTGTGGCGGATGGACTCGCAAACATATTATCCTTAGTAATTATTCCCGGCTTCCTGCCACAACCACTTTACAAGAACTAGAGGTCAATCAAACTGATAAGCAAGCATGCTAAAATGGTATTGATGAAACTGGCACTTGAATCACTAGGAGATGCGCGGAACATGCTAGTAGTACTTACTTTCGGGTGTTTAAATTCCAGCTTCTTCAGCAGTCCCGGAGCTTTTGAGGTGACTTTTTTCCAAACCCTGCCAGACAAAGAAAACAATTACTTGATATTAGTAAGTGAACAAAGTTGCCGATATGGTGCAATAATGATCGATTTAACTTACTTCTCGAGAATTTCAGTCATGTCCACATACTCCTTGGGATCTTTTCGTCTCGAGTCTAAGACAGTTACTAGTCCCTACTCGAGCTTAATGTCTAGGAGAATATAGTGGAACCTGCGCATGCATGCATAACTCATCAATTACATTACTATAACCTCCACTAATAAGGGAAACCGAATATGCACAAGAAAGTAACACTCACTTGAAGTTGTAAGGAAAGAGTATTATAGCTTTGTTTTTATTTAATACCAACGATTGTAGCAAGTTGGCCTTGGTTTCTTTTTTCTTAAATTCAACCGAAAATGCATCCATGATATTTGTGTTAATGAACCCAATATCACCGATTTGTCTTTTCTTCAATTCGGCGATCTTCAATTTGCATAATACAGTGAGGATAATTATAAATACATGCAATGAAAGAGCTGACCTATATATAGAGACTTAATGACAAAAGTAGTACTTACAGACATTAGCAAGTGACCGTTAATTTATTGAGGGCCCTCTAATTGAAAAACTGGAAGAACTCCTCAAATGGAACATTCAACATATCAGTTCCAACGAGGTCATGCTCCTCTTTAACTCTCAGCGTCAAAGTATTCCTCCCCCCAGACTGTCTGTAGGTTTTCATGTACCAATCATGGAATCTTCGCATCATCGTTGTTAGAGACCTTTCATCTTTGACGAGAGGCTTCCCGTACTCATATATGTGTTCTTCCACCTCCAAGAATTCATAATGTACATCGTCGGGCAGGTAATCATCAAGATTGTTATAACCGGGCACCATCCTCGAATCGTTAGTGACGGTATCACTAGACACCTTGAGCGGGGGGAACGATTGGTTTGCTTGTTCACCTAGCTGGGAAATTTTTTTCCCAGCTCATCGTTCCGCTAACCTTTGATCACTGACAATACTTCCCGACCGCTCCACTTCGATAAATGACCTTTCAATAATGTGCTCATACTTACCTTTCGGCGGAGACTTTGGTGGTTTCTTCAGGGCTTCCAGAGTGCGCTTCGCTTTCACCGGATCTACCTTCTCCTCCAGAGGTGGATGTTTCTTTGCTTTCACCCCTTCAAAGAAGTTCCTCACTTCGTGTCGCACGATCTTCTCGTTTTCCTCCGGGGTCATCTCGTACGATAACTTCTCTGGAGTCTTCAGAGAAGGACCGAATCTGTATTGCCTCCCGCCTCTGGATGTACTGCTAGACGCCGGAGCAGACAGAGCGGCTGCGGATGTCTTCTTTCCTTGCTTACGAGGAGGAGGACTACGACGCGCCAGAGCAGCCGGGGCGGCGGCGGGTCTCTTCCGCCCTTGCAGTCGAGGCGAAGAAGGAGGAGGCTGGTGGCTGCTCGGGCGCGCCGGCGCAGGCGGAGAAGGAGGCGGAGTGCCGCCACGCGCCGGAGAAGGAGGCTGAGTGCCCTGATCACTCGCCAGAGGAGGAGGCGGTGGAGGAGGCAGAGTGCCCTGACTTGCCGGAGGAGGAGGAGGAGGAGGATGCGGAGTCCCCTGACTCGCCGGAGGAGGAGGAGGAGGCAGAGGCGTCCAGTTCAGAAGGTTGATGAGATCCTTCCGCCATAGGCATGGAGTCTTCAGACAAGAACCCAGCCGAGTCTCCCCGTCACCCGTAGGGTGGTCAAGCTGGAGGTCCTCAAATCCTTATGTGATTTCATCCACCATCACCCTAGCATATCCTTCTGGAATCGGCCGACACTGAAAAGTTGCGCCATGTTCAGGAGGTGTAACAGAGCCAACAGCCACCTGGACTTTAAATAGCATCCATTGCGTCATAAGGTGGCAATTCTGAGACTCCGTGATAGCATCCATGGGGTAGCTAGCAGGAGCCATGAAGACAGGCTCCTGAAGAAGCTCCGTGGAAGCCACGCTGCTTCTCGGCTGAGATGGCGGGGTAGCTTCGGGTGTAGCAGCTTTGGCAGGTCGCGTGCTGCGGGCCTCGTCTCGTTCCTCTAGTGCTTGTACCCTTGCGTGCAGCGCCTGTAGTTGGATCAACTCCTTTTTCTTCTTCCTCTCCCGGCGTTTGTAACCGTCTGCGTCGGGAAATCCAGCCTTCCATGAAAGGGAGCCTAGCGTGCCTCAGGTCCGTCCGGGGTGCTCAGGATTCCTGAGGGCCTCTGTGAGCTCGTCATTCTCTCTGTCCGGAACGAACGTCCCTTGCCGCGCCTATTTGATATACTCCTGAAGCTTCTCGATGGGTGTGTTTAGCTGCTCATTGGTCCAAACGCACTTCCCTGTTACAGGGTCCAATTTTCCCCCAACCCCGAAGAACCAAGTCCTGCAACGGTCTGGCCAGCGTCGCGTCTCTGGTTATATCCCTTTATCAATGAGGTCATTCTCAGCCTTGTCCCACAACGGTTGGGCTTTCAGGTAGCCACCTAACCCCATGTGATGCTGATGCTTCTTCTTTGCAGCATTTTTCTTGTTTGTCGCTGACATCTTCGTTGCTCTCTCAAATTTCATTTTGGTGACAAATGCGGGCCACTGATCTTTGATCTTCTCAAATTGGCCTATGAATTATGGAGTCTTGTCTTCGTCGACAAACGATGATTTCAGCTCATTCTTCCACCTCCTGAATAGCTCAGCCATCTTCTTAAGAGCATAAGCCTTGATCATTGGATTTTTAACTGGATTCTCCGGATCCTCCTCTGGCGGGAAGGTGAAATTTTCCTGCAGCACGGTCCAAAGATCAACTTTCTGCCTATCGCTGACATAAGACACCTGAGAATTACATGTGTTTTCTGCCAGTGCAATTTGAATACCTCCAATTTAAATAACAATTATTTATCTACTGTTAAATTGAAATATGAATAATATGTGACCCTGACAGCTTGGACCCATGTCACAAGTGGACCCCTTTTTATATAAAAGAAAAAAATAAAAACTGTTGAGAAAAAAACCCCAGCCCAAAAATAAAAAGGCTCCAATGTTGGGCTTGGCCCATGTAGCCGACTAATATTGATAGAATAAAAATATAAATAAGTTGAATTTGTAGGGCTTGGCCCATGTAAAACACCGAATTGGACCGGGCTGATTCTTATCCACGTCAGCTTGCCAGGCTGGATCCTACATGTCCCGGGGAGGCTGCCAGTGACCAAAAATTTAGTCATGGAACCAACGACCTTTTACATATCACAAAGAAGGTTGTTAATTTCCATTAACGACCGTCAGCTTTTGACCATCTGTTTTTGGTCACAAAAAGGTCGCAAATGAAAAACAACGACCTTTTAGCGACCAATAGTGATGGTCGCAAGTTGACATATTTCTTGTAATGGTCATATTGCTTTGCATGATCATGTAGTTGACATCGTATTTGTGACAAGCCACCATTCAAAATAATTTCATACATGTCACTCTTGATTCATTGCACATCCCGGTACACCGCCGGAGGCATTCATATAGAGTCATATTTTGTTTTAGTATCAAGTTGTAATTTTTGAGTTGTAATTAAATAAAAGTGTGATGATCATCATTATTAGAGCATTGTCCCAAGTGAGGAAAGGATGATGGAGACTATGATTCCCCCACAAGTCGGGATGAGATTCCTGACGAAAAATAAAAAAATAAAAAAGAGGCCATAAAAAAGAGAAGGCCCAAATAAAAAAAGAGAAATGAGAGAAAAAAGAGAAAAGGGACAATGGTATTATCCTTTTACCACACTTGTGCTTCAAAGTAGCACCATGATCTTCATGATAGAGAGTCTCCTATGTTGTCACTTTCATATGCTAGTGGGAATTTTACATTATAGAACTTGACTTGTATATTCCAATGATGGGCTTCCTCAAAATGCCCTAGGTCTTCGTGAGCAAGCGAGTTGGATGCACACCCACTTAGTTTCTTTTTAAGCTTTCATATACTTATAGCTCTAGTGCATCCGTTGCATGGCAATCCCTACTCACTCACAATGATATCTATTGATGGGCATCTCCATAGCCCATTGATACGCCTAGTTGATGTGAGACTATCTTCTCCTTTTGTCTTGTCCACAACCACCGATCTATTCCACATATAGTGCTATGTCCATGGCTCACGCTCATATATTGCGTGAAGATTGAAAAAGTTTGAGAATATCAAAAATATGAAACAATTGCTTGGCTTGTCATCGGGGTTGTGAATGATTTTAATATTTTGTGTGATGAAGATAGAGCATAGCCAGACTATATGATTTTGTAGGGATAGCTCTGTTTGGCCTTGTTATTTTGAGAAGACATGATTACTTTGTTAGTATGCTTGAAGTATTATTATTTTCATCTCAATATTAAACTTTTGTCTTCAATCTTTCGGATCTGAACATTGATGCCACAATAAAGAAAATTACATTGAGAATTATGCTAGGTAGCATTCCACATCAAAAATTCTGTTTTTATCATTTACCTACTCGAGGACGAGCGGGAATTAAGCTTGGGGATGCTTGATACATCTCCAATGTATCTATAATTTTTGATTGTTCCATGCTATTATATTACCTGTTTTGGATGTTAATGGGCTTATTTATACACTTTTATATTATTTTTGGGACTAACCTACTAACCCAAGGCCCAGTGCAAATTGCTGTTTTTTTGCCTACTTCAGTGTTCCATAGAAAAGGAATATCAAATGGAATGAAACCTTTGGGTGATTTATTTTTGGAACAAACGTGATCCAGGAGACTTGGAGTAGACGTCAAGAAATCAATGAGGAGGCCACGAGGCAGGGAGGCGCGCCTGCCCCCCTGGGCATGCCCCCACCCTCGTGGGCCCCTCGTAGCTCCACCGACCTAGTTCTTCCTCCTATATATGTCCATATACCCTGAAAACATCCAGGAGCACCACGATACCCTATTTCCACCGCCGCAACCTTCTATACCCAAGAGATCCCATCTTGGGGCCTTTTCCGGAGCTCCGCCGGAGGGGGGGTCGATCACGGAGGGCTTCTACATCAACACCATAGCCTCTCCGAGAATGTGTGAGTAGTTTACCACAGACCTTCGGGTCCATAGTTATTAGCTAGATGGCTTCTTCTCTCTCTTTAAATCTCAATACAATGTTCTGCTCGATCTTCATGGAGATCTATTTGATGTAACTCTTTTTGCGGTGTGTTTGACGAGATCCGATGAATTGTGGGTTTACAATCAAGTTTATCTATGAACAATGTTTGATTCTTCTCTTAAATATTTTATGAATGATTGATTATCTTTGCAAGTCTCTTCGAATTATCAGTTTGGTTTGGCCTACTAGATTGATCTTACTTGCAATGGAAGAAGTGCTTAGCTTTGGGTTCAATCTTGCGGTGTCCTTTCCCAGTGACAGCAGGGGCAGCAAGGCATGTATGGTATTGTTGCCATCGAGGATAAAAAGATGGGGTTTATATCATATTGCTTGAGTTTATCCATCTACATCATGTTATCTTGCCTAATGCATTACTCTGTTCTTATGAACTTAATACTCTAGATGCATGCTGGATAGCGGTCGATGTGTGGAGTAATAGTAGTAGATGCAGAATCGTTTCGGTCTACTTGTCGCGGGCGTGATTCCTATATATATGATCATTCCTAGATATTCTCATAATTATTCACTTTTCTATAAATTGCTCGACAGTAATTTGTTCACCCACCGTAATACTTATGCTATCTTGAGAGAAGCCACTAGTGAAACCTATGGGCCCTGTGTCTATCCTTTATCATAAAAGTTTCCAATCTATTTTCTTTTGCAATATTTACTTTCAACCTATATCACAAAAATACCAAAAATATTTATCTTATTATTATTATCTCTATCATATCTCACTCTCGTAAGTGACCGTGAAGGGATTGACAACCCCTTTATCGTGTTGGTTGCGAGGTTCTTATTTGTTTGTGTAGGCACGAGGGACTTGCGTGTAGTCTCCTACTGGATTGATACCTTGGTTCTCAAAAACTAAGGGAAATACTTATGCTACTTTGCTGCATCACCCTTTCCTCTTCAAGGGAAAACCAACGCGGTGCTCAAGAGGTAGCACATATAGATAGAACTGCATCCTGCATTCATTCTCATCTACATGGAGTTGCATGTTCCCTCCGTGAACCTAACTCCTACAAGGGACCGAAAGCAGAAGAGTTTGACAACGTGGTTGATGTAGTCGAACTTCTTCTTGTACCGACCGCGCGCCGAACATACTGCACGTCCGAGTTCTGCACATGTTCAGCTCGATGACGTCCCTCGAACTCTTGATCCAGCAAAGTGTCGAGGGAGAGTTCCATCAGCACGACGGTGTGGTGACGGTGATGGTGAAGTGATCCGCGCAGGGCTTCTCCTAAGAACTACGAAGATATGACCGGAGGTGTAATCTATAAAGGAAGGTACCGCAAATAGCTAACAGATGTTGTTCTGTCTTCTAGGCGCCTCCCCCGTCCCTCATATATATTGGTGGGAGGGAGAGGGAGCAGCCAAGGGGGCTCCCAAGTAGGAGGAATCCTACTTGGGGCCCTAGTCCTACCCCCCCCCCCCCCCCCCCCTACCATAATTTCTGGAGGGGGAAGGAAGGAGGAGGGAGGAGGGAAGGAAGGGGGAGGCCGAATCCCTCCCCTTCCTTTCTCTCTTCCCCTCTTTCCTTCCCCTCCTGGTTCGGCCTGTATGGGGGGGCGCAGCAACCCATGCTGGCTACTGCGTTTCCCTCTAGGCCCATTAGACCCATTTCTTTGTCGGGGGTGCCCGGAACCCCTTTCTGGTAACCCGATATGTACCCGGTACCCCCGGAACACTTCTGCTGTCCGAATACCATCGTTCTATATATCAATCTTTACATCTCGACCATTTTGAGACTCCTCGTCATGTCCGTGATCTTATCCGGGACTCCGAACAACATTCAGTCACCAAATCACATAACTCGTATAATACAAAATCATCATCGAACGATAAGTATGCGGACCCTACGAGTTCGAGAATAATGTAGACATGACCGAGACACCTCTCTGGTGAATAACCAACAGCGGAACCTGGATGCTCATATTGGTTCCCACATATTCTATGAAGATCTTCATCGGTCGTACCGTAATGACAACATACGTTATTCCCTTTATCATTGGTATCTTATTTGCCCGAGATTCGATCGTCGGTATCTTCATACCTAGTTCAATCTCGTTACCGGCAAGTCTCCTTACTCATTCCGTAATACATCATCCCGCAACTAACTCATTAGTCACATTGCTTGCAAGGCTTCTTTTGATGTGTATTACTGAGAGGGCCTAGAGATACCTCTCTGATACTCGGAGTGAAAAATCCTAATCTCGTTCTATGCCAACACAACAAACACCTACGGAGATACCTGTAGAGCATTTTTATAATCACCCAGTTAAGTTGTGACATTTGATAATCTCATAGTCAATGGAATATGTATATGACATGAAGAAAACAATAGCAATAAAACTGAACGATCAATATGCTAAGCTAACGGATGGGTCTTGTCCATCACATAATTCTCCTACCTAAATTCTTCAAAGTGCACGCGCACTTTTTAGACAAAACGAGCGGCCTCGCTCTCACAGCGCATGCATGTGTTAATTTATTTGTCTGCTAGTGCATGTAGGTGTGGCATTAAATGCATTCACACTGCTCCTATAGTTTGAGAAAGACAGATCCATCTGCATTTATTTTGGGTTTTCAAAAATTCAAAAAGCTATATCTTTCAAACCGCGCGTCAGAATTCAAATCCGTTTTCACCATTGGAATCCTCGCGATGAGATCTTTAAAACTAGTTCCCGCATGGGTATATTTTGACGAATTTTTTTCGATGCCAACTTTGAAGCTATATAGTGCAACTCTAATACTGTATTGTGCAACTTTATTACTACATCGTGCAACTTTTTTCCAAAACTAATGTTTGGAGCTGCACCTTCGTATGAGATTGCAACCTAGCAACCACGACAACTTTGATGTGCAACTAGTCTATTGCCTCGACGAAAGTCGATGTGCAACCTCCTCTTGTAATGTAGTCTAATTGCACACACATTGATGTTTAGTTGGCTAGTAATGTAGTCTAGTTGTACACACATTGATATTTAGTTGGCAGGAAGACTAGTTACACACACATATGCTCAGTTGGCTTGTAGTTTAGTCTAGTTGCACACACATTGATGTTTAGTTGGCAGGACACTAGTTGCACACACATATGCTCAGTTGGCGCAGCAATCTAGTTTAGTTGCACACATATTGATGTTTAGTTGGCAGGAATTTTTTGGCACACACACATATGCTCAGTTGGCGCGGCAATCTAGTCTAGTTGTACACACATTGATGTTTAGTTGGCAGGACTTTTTTGGCACACACACATATGCTCAGTTGGCGCGGCAATCTAGTCTAGTTGCACACACATTGATGTTTAGTTGGCAGAAAGACTAGTTCGTTGAAACATCCCCATGCGGGATCTAGTTTCGAAGAGAACGTCGCAAGGATTCCAGCGGTGAAAACGGATCTTAATTCCGACACGCGGATTAAAAGTTATGCTTTTTTAGATTTTGAAACCACAAATTAAATACACCAAAGAATAAAACGCATGCATCGAAGGGATGACTGCGCAGACATTTAAGGACTAGGTTTAAAGATTTCTTAAATTATGATGATTACTTAAGAAGAGGACACAAAATTTCCAGTTTAGGCCGGCCGCTCGCGTAGGCTAAGCGAGCAGCCGGCCGCTCGCTAGACTTGGACATTCTCCTAATGATTTGATCTTGTTCATGAAATGACAACACATGTCTATGGTTAGAAAACTTAACCATCATTGATTAACGAGATAGTCTAGTAAAGGCTTTACTATGGACACGATGTTCTGTCTATGTATCTACACATATATCAAGTTTCCAGTTACTACAATTCTAGCATGAATAATAAACAGTTATCATGATATAAGGAAATATAAAATAACAAATTTATTATTGCCTCTAGGGCATATTTCCTTCACACGCATGGACGCACGCGATGATGTCCTGGCCAAGACCACACCCTCCGCCAGAAGTGTGCGAGTCTTCTTGAACCTCATGCAACCCTACGATCACCAGTACTGCCTCGGACCTCTCCCGCTACTCTAGGAATATCCATCGATGAGATCCTGCCTCATGGAGGCCGTCGACTGGCTTTCGTGGCTGGAGTGTGAGATCCCCAAACTGATTTTTACAGATCAGGAGATTCCTTTTTTCACATCACACCACGAGCCCGGTTGATAGACTTGTGAAAAATTGATATGAAATTGATGAATTGCAGTTTCTGTCGAATTAAATGGTCATGACGTATTTCTGATGAATTTGTGAAAATTTGATAGTCCCTCAATCATATTAATTGTTGTTGGTTTAGTACAAAGTTATACTAATGTGGTACTATAATAGCGACACTCTATATGGATTGAGGAAGTACAAAATTAACAATATGGGCCTGGCATTGCCATAAACTAGGTGATGCCCGTGAGACTTCTCCGAGCGGCGGTTCATTCACGCTAGAAGGTCGGCTGGAACGGAGCTTTGGTGAATCTTCTATATCTAAATAGTTAGCCTCTACTAACTTTTCTTAACATGCAAGCATGCCACATCATCGCACAACATACATGAGAAAAGGCCCACCTCAACTACCATATGCACATGAAAGCATGCCACTTCATCATGGCATACATGAAAAAAAGACCCATCTCAACATGCAAATAGAAATGAGAAGTCTCATTCTATTATGCTATATATATTTAATAAAAAATTACAACTACACAGTAATCAAACATAATAAATTTTATATATTTTTAGTTTTAGCTTTTTATATTATTACTTCAAATATTCATGTTTCATACAACGAATCACACTGAAATTTGTTATAAAATATTCCCACAACAGCATGTGGGGTATCATCTACTCCCTCCGTTCCTAAATATTTGTCTTTCTAGACATTTCAAATGACTACTACATACGGATGTATGTAGACATATTTTAGAGTGTAGATTTATTTATTTTGCTCCGTATGTAGTCACTTGTTAAAATGCTTAGAAAGACAAGTATTTAGGAACGGAGGAAGTAGTTAACAAAATGGCGGCTCCACCTAATACTTCTGTGTGCTTCAGCTAGCATTGTGGATGGGCTGAGGGATCCATGCCTGATTTGTATGAATATTAATTAGCTTTGGGATACACATCTGTTGAAAAATCTTAGCTTTATCATTGTGCCGGGTCGTGTAAGATATAATGGTATGTAGTTATTATTTTTCTGAGTTTTTATTAGTTTGCACTATGCACACTGCGCATAATAAGTAAACTTTGAATCTTTTATCGCATGTAGTTGACAAACTGCATGCAAATAACTCCTATGAATGGTTAAGTTTGTTGGGAATATGAGCAATTTACTATAAATTTTATTAACAGAAACAGTAGATAAAACATGACTATAATAACAGAGATAAGACAAGCCATACAATCTAACAGAGAGTATGCAAATAGCATATGATGTAGAGAATATGAACGAAGAGGCGGGAGGCACGCGCATCAGGACCAGGCGAGGTGGGCAGCAGGGCAGGAGCACGCGATACGTCTCTCTTCTTCTCATGCTCATACACATGGAGAGAACAACCTTCCTTAATTAAAGAGGTTCAACTCCTACTAAACTAGCAATGTAGGACTAAACTTTAGTCCTACCGCTTGCCTTGTATGAATGAGCTAAGTGGGCATCTAGCATTAATTAGGAATTCTGAAATGGTTATTGGGCTGCACCAAAAGTAGATCAAATTCCAGCACTCAAGTTTTGGTGATTGTCGTACCATCGAGGCTACGCGTTCATATACGTGCATTTCAGCTGATGTAGATAAAAAGGCCGCCGCACGTGTACAGTAAAAAAAGGCTGTTGCGTGATCTTGTCTCCTGCCCGGCGATCATGCTCCTCCCGTTCCATTTCTCCAACTGGCCGATCGCCGCCGTCCCAACCCCGTTCGACGCCGCATCTCACCATCCTCGTCCGAGCCGTGGACGTGAATAGCCCGATGTCCGACGTCGCCTCCGCCACGACTGACCGCGCCGTCATCCCCCGCCGTGGAAATGGCCAAAAATCTCGCGGCTTCCTCTTCTTGCACGTCGCCGCCGGCTAGAATCAAGTCATAGACCCTTGCCTGAAGGCCCGTCGTCCTACGCCGGCGATGTCTACACCGCGGCCCAAGGTTTACCATCTAAACCTAGCATGATAGATAGAAATGATGAGTTCATGTAGTTATTTAGGGTTTAGGGTTCATAATACATCCTGCCGCAGCGCCGCCTCCATGGACGACCGCTTGACACCAAGGAGCGGCACTGTAGGGTCTGGTCTGAAGACCAATGGGTCAAAAAAGGGGATATCCTCTTCTTTGGCTACATCAACTAATGTAATAGATTGCGTTCCTGGAGGACACTTTCTCCATTTCGTGGGTACTGGTAACAACTCGGAAGATTTAGAGGAGGTGGTCAATTTAAGCGAGAAGGTGACTCTCTAGGTCATGAACAAGTTGACCTTGGACCAAGTTATGCACGTGGCTCTCCGCCGTGGCATCCAGTGCTTGCCAACCCCGGGCCGCATCCGATATCCGGGGCAAAGTTTTTGATGGCAAATCCATTAGCTGAACTCCCTCATTACATTTAAAGGGAAAGCCACCAACTTTCAAAATAACAAGGCTGGCGTCAGGTGCGGCGTGGCCAAATCGGCACCTCTCGTATCTTCGCGTATTCTTTTTCCATTGGTCGGCACGAAGTGTTTTAGCTCATCCAATTTTCTCCAATGTTGATCTAGGAATGGTGCGCCTAGTCAAGGACGAGCGGACGACTGAGATAGCCTGGATGTTGTCCGAGGATAGAGCCCAAGCCACCCCCGTGTCAAACACGCGAGGGGGGCATCTTCCAAGGCCGTTGGAAAGGGTGGCAGGGGTGATGTCGATGTCGTCAGCCATAGTGGACTGAGCACTGGTGCGGAATCCAACAGCAAGGGCGACACCATGCTGACGCTAGCAGCTATGTGTTCCTATCGCGTGCTCCCGTGACGGGGACGTCCTCGGCGGGGAATAGGCGAGAAAAACGACTGAGCACACACCAAGACCCGGGTACATGTTAAAACTTGAGTGCAGTTTTTATTTTGGAAAAATATGCTCACAAGCTCAGGAGTCAACTGTGGTTACTAGGTAATTAAACAAACAAGAAGATTGACTTAATGACAATTTTACCACCTCTTCTTGCTTGCTTTCTCGACTAAATGCAGCAAATGTTAGTACATACAAACTTAGTTCAATAAATTAATCAATTGAAGCCAGAACAAACCATCAAATACACTTGAATCAATTAAGACGTGTAAAGCCAGTACTAATCTAATATTTATTAATAACTTGCATAGAATTACAACCCTTGATATTGAAAGGGAATATGATGAGTCATGTATTGATAACGTGTACACCATTACTACCCTTGACATAAAAGGAGAATTTGATGAGTCATGTATTGATGACGTGTACAACATTACTATCAGCTTGTTCATCTTACCATCCTACTATACAACACTACAAGTTAGTTGAAGAAAGAAGAAGAGTCCAGAACGAACATAAGAATTCTAGCCCGATCTATATTAACAACATGCACAAGGATACAAATTTAGTCCCCCGCTATGGAGATTTGGTTTATGTCTAACAACTTGTACAACATGAAAAACTTAGATCCAAAAGGAATGCAATCCAGATAATTGTTTGACATGTAAAGTGAGTAAGATGAGTCATTTCCAATTATCAAGTTTTCCTCACTCTTAGATGACATGTACAATAAAAAGGCAACTTTGATGATCACTCCAAAAGTATGTTTGTATGTAGTGCCACCAAACACAAAAAACCAAATAATCAATTCGATAAGCATCGAATCACTTTTAAAATGGAAAGCAATAATGAAAAGAAACCTAATCATGGTAGCTATAAAAGAGCCCGCAATATGTAGACTCCATACCATCATCCATCCTTCACACAACTCGAGCACAATCATCAAATCCAAGTAAGTAATAGTTAACATAAATCCACCATGAAGACCTTACTCATCCTGACAATCATTGCGGTGGCACTAACTACCACCACCGCCAATATACAGGTCGACCCTAGTGGCCAAGTACAATGGCCACAACAACAACAACCATTCCCCCAGCCCCAACAACCATTCTCCCAACAACCACAACAAATTTTTCCCCAACCCCAACAAACATTCCCCCATCAACCACAACAAGCATTTCCCCAACCCCAACAAACATTCCCCCATCAACCACAACAACAATTTCCCCAGCCCCAGCAACCACAACAACCATTTCCCCAGCAACCACAACAACAATTTCCCCAGCCCCAACAACCACAACAACCATTTCTCCAGCAACCACAACAACAATTTCCCCAGCCCCAAAAACCACAACAACCATTTCCCCAGCCCCAACAACCCCAACTACCATTTCCGCAACAACCACAACAACCATTCCCCCAGCCTCAACAACCCCAACAACCATTTCCCCAGTTACAGCAACCACAACAACCTTTACCCCAGCCCCAACAACCGCAACAACCATTCCCCCAACAACAACAACCATTGATTCAGCCATACCTACAACAACAGATGAACCCCTGCAAGAATTACCTCTTGCAGCAATGCAACCCTGTGTCATTGGTGTCATCCCTCGTATCAATGATCTTGCCACGAAGTGATTGCCAGGTGATGCGGCAACAATGTTGCCAACAACTAGCACAGATTCCTCAGCAGCTCCAGTGCGCAGCCATCCATGGCGTCGTGCATTCCATCATCATGCAGCAAGAACAACAAGAACAACAACAACAACAACAACAACAACAACAACAACAACAACAAGGCATACAGATCATGCGGCCACTATTTCAGCTCGTCCAGGGTCAGGGCATCATCCAACCTCAACAACCAGCTCAATTGGAGGTGATCAGGTCATTGGTATTGGGAACTCTTCCAACCATGTGCAACGTGTTTGTTCCACCTGAGTGCTCCACCACCAAGGCACCATTTGCCAGCATAGTCGCCGACATTGGTGGCCAATGAAAAATGCAAGCGTTATGCTAATAGGTAGATGGATCATCGTTGCTTAGCTGATGCACCAATCGTTGTAACGATGAAAAATAAAGTGGTGTGCACCATCATGTGTGACCCCGACCAGTGCTAGTTCAAGCTTGGGAATAAAAGACAAACAAAGTTCTTGTTTGCTAGCATTGCTTGTAACTGTTCCATTCACTTTTTTTTTCAATGCTCGTCCCTAACCGCAATACTAGCCTTAGACATCAATAGCTAGCAGCTTGTGATGGCAGGTTGCTATTTAATCTATCAATTAATGGTCGACCTATTAATCTAGTTAACAGGACAATTGATATATTAATTACTGCTCCCAAGCCGACTGAGTAGCTATCAGTTACCGATTTCCTAAATATTTTATGCAATAATAATTCACATATTTCAATGTCTACAAGTAAATGGGCCATTTTAGCACCAAAACAAGCTCCTGATTAGAAACCATCCATCACTCCAAATGTTAATATGGATAATTTTGCATTGGTGCAATTTTGAGTTTGGTGGCATCAAAGCATTTTTCAAAAGCAATTCTTGAGGGGACTCCAAAGAGGTGAAAATGAAATTAAAGTTGCCACATGGTAAAAGATAAAGCATGCCATGAGCAAGAGGGAATATTGAGCACAATAGAAAGCGCCGAACATGCAATTGGACTCTTGATATGGTTTCAGAGATGGAAACAATTTACACATGACAAGCAAAGCTTAAGTATCATAAGTTCTAATTGATTGTACAAATTTCTTTTACCTATAGAATTCCTCAGTTGTTATCTCTTTAAACATGCATTGTGTATTGACTTGTCTCAAACTACGAACACAAAGCAAATATTACTTTTACAGCTCTGGACTCCAAACAGATGAGAAATCAGTCTGTGTAGAAGTTCCTTAGTAGGATATGTTCTGAATCAAGGAAATATTGAACAAATCTAGATTCGAATATAGTAGAAGGAAGAGCTGGAATAGGGGGAAACTGGAGCGCCTTATCCAGCCTCCTCTCTCTGTATTCTACATGGATATGGTCTTTTACATCTTAGCCCCCCAACGGTTGCATGTTCATATATATATATATATATATATATATATATATATATATATATATATATATATATATATATATAACTCAATAGGATATAATAGTTTTGACCAAAACAAATTTAATATTGTACTCATGTCTTGCATACTTAAAGCTGAAAATCAGCATAACCAGTGGAAAGTTTGAAATACAAGTGTGGGAAACAAATAGTAGGATATATATTTGAGTAGAATGTTTGATCAATTGTTGACCAAATAACCCAGCAAACTACTAAAACTAAGCAAAAGAATGTATTGTACCTTATACGAACTGTAACAATGATAAAAATATGATATTTTTTTGACAAATCTGTAGCCCAGAACAAATACAAATTCAAACAAATATGCCACAGATTCCTGAGCCCATCCAAAAATTAATGATACTGAAAACTGAAAGAAGTATTAACCCTATTAGACCTAAATGATCTATGTTCCAACAATTAATGATAGTTGAAACTAAAACTCAAATGGTCTATGTTCTACTATCTATGTTTATAAATATAAGATGTTTGGCGGTTTAAATTGAACTGCCAAAACCTCCTAGGTTTTGGAACGAAGGGTGTACCAAGTATATTCTCCGGTCCAAATTTGTTCACGTAAAGTGCATCTCTAATCGATCCCTAAAAAATAGAGGTTTAATCGGCCAAGTAAAATATTAGTGGAGTAAATTTACTCCACTAAGTTTTGGCCGCACCTAACCGATCTTCTAAATTTAATGGAGTAATATTTTCTTGTGAAATTCATTTCATTTTGAGCCACCAAAATAAACTCCATTATTTTTTATTTCATAGAATGATATCTTAAGAGCAGCTTCAGTCAAAGATTGCTAATTTGACCCCTCGAACGCCCGCGGGCACGCCCAAACAGTGATCGGGCGTGTCTGTTTTGACTCATATTTGCTGCCAAATAACCACACCCCTCAAATTTGGGCCAACAGGCAGGGCACGTACGAGGCCAATGAGCCAGCAAGCCCGCGGCTGCGCCAGCAAGTGGCTGTGGCCAGCAGCTGCGGCGGCCAGAAGCAAGCTAGCTAACGCTAGCATGGCTACGGAGCACGGCGGCCAGCTCGAGCGCGGCCGCACGCACAGCTAGGTGAGCACGCGAGCGCGGCAGCCTATGCTAGCATGCAGGACATGCCGTGCTCCGGCACGCGCGCGGCCCGGCTTGAGCGCAACAGCCCTGGCGCGCATGAGCTCTGGCATTCCATAACCACCACGCCCCGAGGGAAGCGGCAACGGTACCTGGCTCCCGGCGCCAGCTACGGCTGCTGCGCGTGCACGCATGCTGCTGCGGCACGGCCGCCAGGAGCTACAGAGGTGTCCAGCACGGCTGTACGCGAGCTCGCCTACCCGCACGCAGCTTGCCTGCTCTCCTGCGCCTGCCGGCAGCACCCTCCGGCGCTCCCGCATGCGACGGCTGCAGCGGCTCGGCTGGCGGTCCGCCCTCCTGCGCACGCACGCCCGCCGGCGTCGAGCACACTGCTGCGACGGCCCGTCAGCGTGCCCTCGGTTGCGGCCAGCAGGCACACATGGCGGCTCGCCTGGCAGTTCGCCCTCCTGCACACGCAAACCCGGCGGCGTCCAGCATGCGGCTGCGGGGACCCGTCAGTGCGCCCGCGGTTGTGGCTCATCAGGCATTTTTACCCAGGGCGACTGGTAAATGTGGTTACCACAGTTACCAAAAAATACCGAGAATATTTCGAACGAATTTTATAGTTGAATTTTGAATTCAAATAAGTGAATGAACGAATATTTAAACCAGAGACCTCTCAAGACAGAAACTAGATTGCTACCAACACGCTAAATCCCACTCTCATGGAATTAATTAGATCCTAACGTACTTTACTATAAATGGAGTGTTTAAATTCAAAAAATTCAAAAAATGGTATTTTTTGGTCGGTACGGGGATTTACCGAGGGGCATGGAAATATGTAGTAACTATGGGAAATCTCGAAATTTTGTCCGGTAACTAAAACCTTGCTTAACTTATAATATAGTGGCAATGCAAATGTCTGAAATCCATGGTAGATGTCAAGAGCTCCATTAAACATCACTTATTCAGAATAGAAGAAATGATATACCAAATAAGCACTTTGATCCTGAAGTTCTGGCTTTAAATACTAGTAAAGTTGATTTATGCATTGGTATGGATGCTCAAGAGCAAAAAGATATTATTATGCATATGGTTGATGTTGAGAAAGCTCGTGGTCTCAAGTTTGCGGATGATAACCCGGAGATTGTTCTCCCTGATAGTTTAGATTTGGAAAATATAGATGATAAGAGTACCCAGGGTGTAAACGACAACTCGGCCATCAATGGTGCTGGGGGCACTGCAGGACCATTGATGAAAAACCCTGTTCTGAACACCAAGAAGAAGCCATGTGGCTTATCACACCCTTTTAAGATCAAATGATCGGAGCCTTTTGGAATATTAGGGGTATGGGTCAAACACGGAAAAACAGTGCCTTGGTGATTTTATTAATAACAACCATGTGGATTTTGTGTGTTTCTTTGAAACCAAAAAAGAGAAAATTGATAGTCATATTCTCAAATACATTTCTGGTAGAGAGGATTTTGTTTGGCAGCTCTTACCTGCGGAGAAGACTGCTGGGGGGATCCTTATGGGTCTGAAGAATGATTTGTTTGAAATCATAGGATTCATAAATAGAAAATTTTGCATTATTGCCACTGTTAAAAATAAGAGCAATGGGTTCATTTGGCATCTAGTGGCCGTGTATGGCACTTCTTATAATGAAGATAAGTTAGAGTTCATTGCTGAATTGCATGATATTATGGATAATCTCACATACCCAGTTTTGATGGGAGGAGATTTTAACCTGGTTAGATCAATTGATGATAAGAACAATGGGATTATCAATAGTCAATTTTCTTACCTTTTTAATGAGTGGATAAATAAGTGGTCCCTTATGGAGATCAAGATTGCTAATAGGAAGTTTACTTGGAGTAATAATCAAAACAACCCTATCTTTGCTGCGATTGATAGAATTTTTACTTCTGGTACCTGGGATACTAAATTCCCTATTTTGGTGGTAACTGCAC
Organism: Triticum urartu; assembly: GCF_003073215.2. NCBI lineage: Eukaryota > Viridiplantae > Streptophyta > Magnoliopsida > Poales > Poaceae > Triticum > Triticum urartu. Next base: position 6,426,575 of record NC_053022.1, on the reverse strand, counting down.
TTCCACACATTGGAAGTGATCATACGCCTCTGATTTTGGACACGGGAGCTCGGAGGGTTACCTCCCCAAAATTGTTTCGATTTGAAAAATGGTGGCTTGACCACCCGGATTTTAAAACCATGGTGATCAAAATGTGGAGCTGTTCAGCTCCTGGCAAGTCAGCCATTGACATTTGGATGAACAAGTGTAGATTATTTAGGAAAAAAGCGAGAGGTTGGAGTATCAATGTAGAGGCTGGGATGAAAAAGAAGAAAAGAGAGCTTCTGCTCGAATTTGATATCCTTGATGTCTTCTCCGAGAGGAATCAAATTAGTGATGTAGACAGATCCAGAATGGACGAGATTAAGAAAGAACTCACGGATATCTGGAACAAAGAAGAGACTGCCTTTTGGCAGCGTTCCAGAGATCGTAGAATTGTGGATGGTGACAAGAGCAACGCATATTTTCAGGCGTTGGCTAATCATAGGCATAGGAAAAATCATTTGGCTGAATTAATTGGAGACAATGGTCCTGTTTACACTACCAAGGAGATGTTAGATGTAGCTACTTCCTTTTATAAGAACCTATTTGGTACAGAGGATAAACTTAATGTGCACCTTGGCCCTTCCTTCTGGGAGGAGGACGATTTAGTTACTAATGAAGAGAACAATCTTCTTCAAAGGAATTTTTCTGAAGAAGAAATTAAGGAAGCTATTTTTGGGTCCTATGCACATGGGGCTCCTGGTCCGGATGGTTTGTCCTTTCTCTTCTACCAAACCTTTTGGGATGTGATCAAAAATGATTTTATGGCGCTAGTCAGGGACTTTGAAGATGGGAAACTAGACATGCGGAGATTAAACTTTGCTTTGATTGTTCTTATTCCTAAAGAGGCTGATGCCAGGGAAATGAAGAAATTTAGGCCAATTAGTCTTAGTAATTGCGGTGTGAAAGATTTTCTCCAAAGCTATGACTAACAGGGTCTCTCCTGTGGGTCGTAGATTAATTTCCTCCAACCAAACAACGTTTATTAAAGGGAGATATATTTTGGAGAGCAGGGTTATGGCTCATGAAGTGATCCATGAGGTTAAGAAATCTGGATCTCAAGGTTTAGTCCTTAAACTGGATTATGAAAAGGCTTACGATCGAGCCAACTGGGATTTTTTTATTTGAAATGCTGCAATCTAGGGGTTTCTGCCCCAAGTGGATTTCATGGATAAAAAGTACTTTAATTGATAGTACGTTTGCGGTACGGATTAATGACACTAATGGAACTATTTCGTTGGAGGGAAAGGGCTTAAACAGGGGGACCCACACTCACCATTATTGTTTAACTTGGTAGCCGACGTTTTTACTAAAATGCTTAAAAAAGCTGCTTCACAAGATTTGATTGCTGGGCTTCTGCCCAATATAATTCCAAGGGGGGTGGTGAGTCTGCAATATGCAGACGACACTATCCTCTTCTTGGAAAACTCTGTCCATAAAGCCAGAAATTTTAAATGGTATTTTTCCTGCTTTGAAGCTTTATCTGGAGTGAAAATTAATTTTCATAAAAGTGAGCTGATGACTATTAATATGGAAGATTCAGCTGCTAATGAATTTGCCCAGATTTTCTGTTGTAAGAAAGGATCTTTTCCAATTAAGTATTTAGGAGTTCCTCTGCACTATGATAATTTGAGAAGAGAAGATATCCAACCCATTATTGACAGGATTATTAAAGGCATCTCTGGGTGGCTTGGGAGATATCTTACATATAGAGGGAAGATTGTCTTATTGTGTGCATGTTTGATTAGCATTCCTGCTTATCTTATGTCTCTTATCAAGTTTCCTAAGTGGGCTATCAATGCCATCAACTCTCAGATGGCACATTTCTTTTGGGGGGATGAGGGAGACCATCACAAGTACCATTTAGCTAACTGGGGACTTGTTACTAGGAAAAAAGAGTTTGGGGGATTGGGGATACCCAATATCAAAGAATTTAACATGGCCCTACTTGCTTCCTGGGGTAAGAGGTTCTTTGATGACACAGATTCAGATTGGAAAAAAAATTTGTTGCATAAATATAGGGTGAACTCTCCTAATCTTCTCTGGGCAAAAGGTGATGGGGGCTCTACCTTCTGGAAGAGCATCACCTGGGCCTTGTCTGCTACCAAAAACTTTTACAAATGGAGACTGGGCAATGGTGAATTAATTAACTTTTGGCATGATATCTGGGTAGGGGAATGTTCCTTGAAGACACAATTCTGGGACCTTTTCTGCATATGTAATCAAACTGAATGCACTGTTGCTCAGGTGTGGGATGGTGTGAACCTTAAACTAACATTCAGGAGATGTGTTGATCAAGAGGGTTTAGCCCGCTGGAACCTATTGCTGGGTACTGTAAGACATTTTACTTTGTCAACTGAATCTGATATGTCAATCTGGACATTAGAACCAAATGGCATGTATTCAGTTAAATCCTTTTACCATCATATTAACTTTGGGGGGGTAGCTTCTGCTATCAGAGATGATTTATGGAAGGTCCTCTGTCCTCAAAAGATTCATGTGTTCCTATGGTTGTGTGTGCACAACAAAATTCTGACTAGAGACAATCTTGCCAAACGAAGAAATGTGGAAGATCCTTCCTGTCTCTTCTGTACCGAACCTGAATCTGTGCAACACTTGCTTTTTGATTGTGTGGTTGCTCGCCATGTTTGGAAATTTGTATCTGAATTTTTTGAGATAGAAAGAATAGTCAATTTTGAAAATATCTTTGCCTTCTGGCACATGCATAAGAAAAAACCTATTCTGAATATGGTAATTGCTGCTTCCTTGTGGAGTCTATGGAGACTGAGAAACAATTTCTGTTTTCAGGGACAAAAGTGGAAAAATATGAACTGCATTCTTGCAAAACTAAGCTGTTATTTGCACCAATGGAAAGTTCTCTGCGACGATGCCCAAGCTACTCTACTCCAAAGATGTATCCTGTTGCTGGACAAGCGGCGTGGGGAGCTGATGCGAATTGCCTGGAGCTGAAGCAGGGGAGGGACGCGTGATAAAACAGGAGGAAGGAGAGAGAGGAAGGAGCTGTTGGCTGGCTTCGATTTCACTCTTTCTGTTGTTTTTCATGGGTCCTGTAATAAAGAGTAGTTGCTGAATAGAGTTTCTTATGGTACTGCTTCCGTGAGCTGTGAGAGAACTTCTGCTCTCAGTCGAGTTGGGTGGCGTAGTTCCCCCATTGGTAGTAACTTTTAGTTTCGGTCCAAAACTGGATGTTGTTTGTTCTGCTTCGATATATAATATTGGGGCAGGGGGGGCAACCCCTTTCTTTCAAAAAAATAATAATAAGCACCTTAGTGATATTAACGGGCGTTCTCAGATTGTCAGTTGTTTGCATAGTGCACCACATGTTAATTCGTTCCATCAAGCAGTTGAAACAATTATATGTGCACAAATTGTGTTAGCATAAGGAAACGAATCGCACTGATGGCTGCATATTATCCTGCAAGGACTTGGCTTGTACTCCCTCATGTGCGTCATCGCTCATCTTTCAGAATATTATTGATGCTTCTAGAATTTGAATAAACCATATCATTTGATTTTCTTATACAAAGGATGGCATATTACATCACATCCATCAGTTAGAGAACAATCTATAATTAATCAACAAAGTTCATGGATCCAACACCGACTTTGTCTAAACAAATAGTACCTTAGATAACAATGTCTGATAGAGCACTTTCATTGGTGGTGTTGTGTCACAGGATAGGCCTGCAATCAAAACATCTTGAATTGTTCAGTCCTGGCCTGTAAAAATTTCGGAACATTAAATTTTATATAGAATTAGCCAGGTTTGTAAATTGCAATCTGAGAGGAGGCACACCATTCCTCAAACCCAATAGGGCATTTGGATCTAAGCATCAAACAGAATGACCAGACGCTTAATAAAATGCGCGCACAAACAGAACCTCATCTAGTAAATCTTACCTCGAATGAAAACTTTGAAGCACGAGCACAAAACAGACATGAGATCTACCAGCTTCCCTGTGGTAACCGTGGCACAGGGTAGTGAGTTTCTTTCCCCAGCTCAGCATCACACCAATTACATGGAGATAGAAGGTCGGCAAGATCGAAACTAAGCAACATGGATGGCAGACCTGGCGTATAGGAAAGCACGCGGACATGGGCGTGGCGTTACAGCTGCTAAGAGCACGGAGACGAACGCCCACGGAGGATAGCCTGGGATGGATGCCAACGACGCGTGCGGCCACCGCAGCCCCCATGGAAGAACGCAACAAGGAAATGTAAAGGAAAGAAGGGATCCGTCGTGGGGGGCCGCGGATGAACAGTAGAGGACAAATGACGAGGCACACGTGTAGTGTAATCTCACCGACGTGACGCACGACGGCGGCGGCGGCGCAGCATCGAGTAACAGGAAGCAACCCGCGATACGGCTGGAGATTAAAATTCGAGACGAACTGCCACACGGGAGCGAAGGAATCGGGCTAGAAAGGTTTTCCAATTGACCGGACCTCTTCACGGCCCGATTAACCATGTGATTGGCAGCTCGCTCGGCGGAGTAGCGGCCCGTGTACCATGTGAAAGGATTAATTAGCGTAAAGAAGGTGGGGGGTGACCGAGCGAAAATCCTAGACGTCTATCAACGTGATCTGACAGGTGGAGGACTTTAAATCAGCGTGGAGGCTCCTAGCTAGCTGCATTTTACTGTTTTGTAATTGCAAGTCCTATGTGTTACCTTAATGTGTGCAATCGTACAAATGCCACAAATGGTAGGACAAAATTTAACACAGATATGTACAACCAATCTTTATACTATTTCACTAATTAATGCCATAAACCAAATAACTACTCAACACAAATGTGAAGATGCAACGAGTTATGTAGAAACAACTCATAGCACAGAGTGTCATATTTGCCAACAAATTACTACAATTTTTGTATTAGACAGGTCGAACTAATAGTCAATATGATGACGGAGATGCTGATGTATCCGGTGGAGAGGCGGGGACGTTAGCATTAGAGAGGATGCATGGCAGACAGCAATGGAGGTTTTTAGCCTTGGGGGAACCGCCCCTCTCGCCCTCCTTTCTTATTAGGACTTCTTCTAATGTTGTAGTCTATGACCGGTTGGTCCCACCTATCAGTACAAAGGGAAAATGGGACTCGAACAAGTGACCTCGAGCTAGGCAACATGCCGCGCTAGTCAATACACCCTCCACTTTTTAATATCTAACACACATAACAATGTTTAATGTGCTGTAAAGAAACATCCTCGTCGAATATCCATTCATGAGCCAAGGCTTATCTGCACCTGGTCAACAAAACAATTCATAAATAATTGCAATCTGAGAGGAGAGGCACACCATTCCTGAAACCCTATATGGCATTTGGATCTAAGCATCAAACAGAATGACCAGACGCTGAATAAAATGCGCGCACAAACAGAACCTCATCTAGTAAATCTTACCTCGAATAAAATTTTTGAAGCACGAGCACAAAACAGATATGAGATCTACCAGCTTCCGTGTGGTAACCGTGGCACAGGGTAGCGAATTTCTTTCCCCAGCTCAGCATCACACCAATTGCATGGAGATAGAAGGTCGGCAAGATCGAAACTAAGCAACGTGGATGGCAGACCTGGCGTATAGGAAAGCACGCGGACATGGGCGTGGTGTTACAGCTGCTAAGAGCACGGAGACGAACGCCCACGAAGGATAGCCTGGGATGGATGCCGACTGTTAGAATAAATCTGAGGCGCTCTGTCCATCTACCAAGGACTAAGCAACTACACAAACACGACACCGAGATTTGTTAACGAGGTTCATCATCATGACTATATCCCCGGGGTATGACTACGGGCGCTCCTCCCTGTGACAACGTCACAATACCGCACACCCCGGCCGCCCGGGCGCCGGCACACGCCGCCGGCTCCCTCGCGTGCCCGTGCTATTATGTTGGCATAGGTTACATCGTGTGTCTACCCCTGATATATATGAGAGGCCTAGGATACAAGTGTCCTATTAGGACACAACTCCTACCCTGTCTACACACAATCCAAAACCAAGTCCAACTGTCACCTACCTCGTATAATAATATTCGCCACAACTCTAACAAACTCCACCTTGACGAATATTCTCCACCACCTTGAATTCGTCCGTGCGTCAAACCTCCACGTACATTGGACTTGAGATACATCATGAGCACCGCTGCTACTCCCAGACTCCACGTGACTCCACCTGCAACTGTAGTCCCTTCTCGTCTTCTTCACAGTCAACACTCGAGCAAAATTAAGTTCCTCATTACTCTACCTTGTGCTTCCAACTTTCAGAGTATCCGTTCAACGACATCACACACCGATCACTGTCTGCGTGAAAATGAACAACTCACATATTGGATGCCACATATAAGAGTTACCCAAACTCAACATCGCTGCTCTTTCTTAACCGTCTGTCTGAAACTTGAAGGAATTTCACCGTCACCCTATGTCATCCTGAGTCAAATTCGCAGTTGTCTCATCCTTTTTTTCCCGGATAGTCTCTGGCATGTCCCACAGCTATAGCACTCCACCTCCTTCTGTTTTGTCATCCGCACCTTGCCATGTGCACCGAGCACCACAGAATATACGGCCATGTACTCTCTCTGTTTTGACAATTTCAGACTTTCCGCCACTTTATCAGATTCTCCATGGTCAACTCCTGTCCATCAACCGGCACCGATAGACCTAGTCACCAACTTAAATCCGGTACTCGTCAGCACTGCTTCAGCACCCTCTGCATACTTTATCTGACCACATGTCTGATGACCAATGCCTTGGCCTGTCGCTGTGTCCCGTGCTTACCGCACGCCTCGCCGCTATCACCGCGTCGAGTCTCTGCTGTCCTAGTCGAGTCTCCCGGGTAGCTAGCCCACACTGCCTCAACCCCCCCACTGCAGAGAACCATCGATCATCACCGACCGATGCCGAGTATCACGTCTCCATCAGACCATTGGGCCCCAGTCCGATCCACGTGTCTCTCGCTATCCCGCTGAAATAGGCTTCGACTCTCCATGCATTTACGCCGCAGCCCCTCCATCGGCACAGAGTGAAGTCGTCCATAAGACCCCAGCTCCACCTTCAATATGACTTCATGGTGGTTGTACGTGCCACCCTCCCGCGCCCTGCGACTTCAAGTTCTCATGTGCACCGTCTTGAATCAATCCCGCGCCATAGTCTGTCGAAGCCGCACATGCCCTCAGGCCTACACCATGTGTTTCCACGCCCCAGAAGTTGGACACCATCAGCATCACGCTCCTATGTCGTCGTCGCTGAAATCACCGCCGTCTTCTACTTTGACCAACATCCCCGTCGATCCATCAGACTATCCAGTCCGACCCAGACGAAATTATCCGACTGCAATCATGCTCCACCCTACGTCGTGTCCGCCCAGCACTTCTCCATGCATTGCTTGACACCATGTGTTTGCATGATCTGCATAACACACTCTAGACTTCTCCAAGCCTTATGCGCATGTCCTAGTCCTGCCATCAACATGATAGAAACACGTTGTAATTAGCAACACATCCAAAAGAAAAAATAACTTTCAGTTAGCCTCCGTGGTGCACCAAGCATGTGCCACAACTCCCAATGTCATTATCTTTCATGCTGCTATCCATGCCACGTAAACTCCATCACCGTGTGCAGGGCTGCAGGCTACTCTTTTTTCCAGCAACAAAATCTCGCGTTATCCTTGGCAGCCCTGTCCGTCTTCGCGTCACGCTGGTCCTGGAACCCAGTGCACACTTAGGCAACCACGCCTTGGCCTAGCCTTTGTTCGGTCCGCCTCGGCCAGAGCCACGCGCCTGCCCTAGTACAGCCGCTCCGAGACGTAAGACTCCTGCCGCCGCACGCGGGTTGCTTTTTCCGATCTCGTCGAGAGCGCACCAGACGACCTCCGCGGAACATCACTTCCGCACATCGTCTTTGTCCCGAAACATGACGACGATCCATCCTTCAGATCAACAATCGGCGATCTTCTTGAACCTTTTTCATGATACCACTTGTTAGAATAAATCTGAGGCGCTCCATCGATCTATCAAGAACCAAGCAACCACACAAGCACGACACCGAGATTTGTTAACGAGGTTCACCATCATGGTTACATCCCGGGGGCATGACTACGGGCGCTCCTCCTCGTGACACCGTCACAATACCGCACACCCCGGCCGCCCGGGCGCTGGCACACGCCGCCGGCTCCCCCGCATGCCCGTGCCATTATGTTGGCATAGGTTACATCATCTGTCTATCCCCGATATATATGAGAGGCCTAAGATACAAGTGTCCTATTAGGACAAAAATCCTACCCTATCTACACACAGTCCAAAACCAAGTCCAACTGTAACCTACCTCGTACAATAATATTCGACACAACTCTAACACCGATGACTCGTGCGGCCACCGCAGCCCCCATGGAAGAACGCAAAAGGGAAATGTAAAGGAAAGAAGGGATCTGTCGTGGGGGGCCGTGACTGAACAGTAGAGGACAAATGACGAGGCACGCGTGTAGTGTAATCTCACCGACGTGACGCACGACGGCAGCGGCGCAGCATCAAGTAACAGGGAGCAACCCGCGATAGGGCTGGAGATTAAAATTCGAGACGAACTGCCACGCGGGAGCGAAGGAATCAGGCTAGAAAGGTTTTCCAATTGACCGGACCTCTTCATGGCCCGATTAACCATGTGACTGGCCGCTCGCTCGGCGGAGCAGCGGCCCGTGTACCATGTGAAAGGATTAATTAGCATAAAGAAGCTAGGGGATGACCGAGCGAAAATCCTAGACGTCTATCAAAGTGATCTGACAGTTGAGGACTTCAAATCAGTGTGGAGGCTCCTAGCTAGCTGCATTTTACTGTTTTGTAATTGCAAGTCCTATGTGTTACCTTAATGTGTGCAATCGTACAAATGCCACAAATGGTAGCACAAAATTTAACACAGATATGTACAACCAATCTTTATACTATTTCACTAATTAATGCCATAAACCAAATAACTACTCAACACAGATGTGCAGATGCAACGAGTCATGTAGAAACAACTCATAGCACAGAATGTCATATTTTCCAACAAATTACTACAATGTTTGTATTAGACAGGTCGGACTAATAGTCAAGATGATGATGGAGATGTTGATGTATCAGGTGGAGAGGCGGGGACGCTAGCGTTAGAGAGGATGCATGGCAGACAACAATGGAGGTTTTTAGCCTTGGGGGAACCGCCCCTCTCCCCCGACGGCCCAATAAGCCTCCTTTTTGTTGAACATATGGCGACTCGGCGGGCACTCGAGGGGTGACCTCGGGGCTGACTCGGGGGATCGCCGCTGCTAACTCCGCCAGCGAGAGGCACGTGGGGGCCGGTTTTGGGCGCTGGCTGAGGCTGGCACCGGCGACTCCGACGACGACGATGGCGATTCGGATGGCGGGCCTTAGGGCGCCTTCGTCCCCCACCCCATCTGATGCGATTTTCGGAGACCTGCGGTGGGATATCCTGAGGAAGAGGTGGCTCTGTTGGTGGACATGGCAATTCCGTCCGACGATCCGGCGAGTAGTGGCTTGCGGGCAGAGGACAAGGTCGAAATCGTCAGACGCGTGGTTCATCGACAGACGGCGGCGACGGCGATCCAGCCGTGGAAGGGGCCTCTTCCCAAGGTGAGTCTACCAAACCGATTTTATCAGATTTCATTACGGAAGGGTCGTGGAAAATAGTGAAGAGGAAAAAGCAACGGCGGCCGTCGGCGCTGCAGGCGCCGGCGCCGGCGATAGACCGATCAGGCGTGATTCGAGCGGAGCGGATCACGCGTTTGAATATGCTGCTAGGCTCTAATGGGCTGGAAGCGGCGGGCCGCAGCGTGGTTGTGCCTGCGCTTGGGCCGTCGGGCCTGGGAGAGTTGTTGGCGGGAGGCTGGGATTAGCGGGGCATGTGGCCCAGGCAAAACCAGCTCCCTGCGATCTGCCTGAGCAGACCAACGTGCATGACGAGGTATCGGATCGAATCCAGTCGCATGCACGAGCGCCTCCTCTATCCTGTTGTGGTGCTGTTTCTAGGGTTCGCCGCCGCGGGAGACAAGGCTTACCTGCCATTGCCATTGGGCGCGTGAGGAAGATTCCTGGCCCGTCCGGCGAGTCTGCGGTGTTGCCGGTCGGCGGGGTCGTGATGCCGTCAAAAGCTGCGCCACCGGCGAAGACTGCGCCTGTGACAAAGACGGCTCGGGGGCTGCTGGAGCTGCTCCCGTGCATGGCCCGGCCGCGCCGGTGCCCGTGTGGGCCGCGGTGCCTGCTGCCAGGGTTGTGGCGGCTGCTCCGGTGCATGCTTCGGCTCCGGCCGCGCCGGCGCAAGCGCGGGCTGCGGTGCCTACTGCCATGGCACCTACTTCCAGGGCTGTGCCGCCGCCACCGCCCAGGGTTGCACCCCCCTCCACAATGCACTTGGTCTAGGCAGATGGCCGGTGGGTGGGGTGGTTCTAATCATGGCGCGGGTGGCCGAGGTACGGGAGCTTTTGCGGGAGACGGCCTCAATACTCCTCGTGGTCAGTGGGGTGACGATGGTTTTAATGCCTATGGAGAAGGCCTTCATCGAGGTTCGTCGTCTACCGGTGGTGGGCGCGGCTATGCTTGGACAGATCGCGGGGCTGCCGGTAGAGATTTTCAAGGACCGCCGGGAAACTTTGTGGAGGGAGCGGTTGGCCCCAATAACTGTTTCCGGGGCCGCTTCCGCGGAGGTCGTGGCGGCTACCTGCGCCGGCCTCCTCCGTGTCTTCCGCCCGTTGCTACAGGTTCAGAGACGAGCCTAGAGGAGAAACGTGCTAATGGTGCGGTATTACTCACGGTTGCAGTGGAGACTGTTCGGGCCTTGGTCGACGTGATGGTGCCGGAGCCCATTCAGCATGGTGATACTGTGTCTGACAAAGGTACGGAAAAATCGGATGGTGACAAACCGTCCAAGTGGGCGGTTAAGAAGAAAAAGTTAACTTTTTTTGGTTGCGGTGAACCGGGACACATTATGGATGAATGCTCTGCTGAGTTATGTGGCTTATGCCGGAAACCGAAGCATACAGTGGTTGAGTGTCCGCTTCTTTTAGGGCCCAAGCCCTCGGTTACTATCTATGGGGTTTGTTGCTCAAAGTTGATGTTCTTCGAGTCACCTAATGTGGCTCCTGTCACGCCCGTGATTGAAACCTCCTTCCCAGGTGTGGTGAAAGTGGTTCATGCCCTCTGACTGAAGCTCAGATTATTCAGCAGCTACGGGAGTTGGCACCGGGTAATTTTTAGTGGTCTGTGCTGCAGTTATCAGATCAGACTTACAAAGTGGAGTTTCCTTCTAAAGAGGATCAGTTGAGAATCCTCAAATTTGGCATGTTTAAAGTCACTTGAACAAGTTTTGTGTTGCAATTTGATGAGTGGAAAAAGAAGGAGCCTCAGGGTACGCCGTTGACTCGGATTTGGGTTCGTTTCTCGGGGGCGCCATCGGAACCACTGGATAATTTCTTTGTCACATGGAGCCTGGGATCCCTGCTTGGCAAGATGGAACAGGTGGATATGCCCTTCACATGCGCTCATGGGGTGGCATGTTTGCTTGTTAGTGTGGCTAACATTGGGTTCTTGCCAAATGTGGTAAGATGGACTCATGAGGGCATGGTGCACTTGTTGGATGTTGAGTATGAGGATCCGAATTTGTTTCAGGACTTTGAAGAGGTTCAACAAATGGATACTTCTGGGGGTGGAGATGACTCTGGGAACCAGGAGGATAATGCACAGAACAATGTTGACAAGGCCAGAGGGCCTTCCACTTCGTCTAAAGCAAGAGAGCTGGCTAATGACAAGTCTCTGGTTTCTGCTCTGACCAACATGTTGTAGCTAGGATCCTTGGGGGAGTTCTCTGCGCCTCCTCGTCTTTGGAGTGATCGAGTTGATTTGGACGATCCGGCGGAACATCTTACACCGGTGATTGTGGGGTCTGAGTCTTTGTTTGTGATGGATGGACATGCTGGAGTCGGTGGACAGGAGGACGCCATTGCCCCCTCTTCACCGTTGTGTACGATGGAGGTCGCGGCTGCTTTGGACGCCGTGGCGGGAGGAGGTGGGCAGATGGCCCGGCCCTCTTCCTCAACTTCTTCATCTCCGCTGAAGGGGCCCAAGGAAGGATCGGCGACCATGGGTTCCCGCGGGGGACCGGAGGACCTCGGAGGGGCATGCGGGCAGGAGGCCTGCGCACCCCTTTCTACCCCTCAGGCGATGCGCCCGCTGACGCTGCTAGTGGCGCCGGTACCGGTGACGGCAGCCCTGGCAGGAGGGTTTCCTGGGGTTGCCAGCCAGGGGCCCTGCTCGCCCTACGTTTCAGCCGCTTCGGTTGCGCCCGTGGTTGGTGGGGTTCCTTTGGCATCCCCGGGATCTGGGCATCGGCCGATGCCGCGGGAGGCTTCGAGGCCTCTTGGTGACTCGTCGGTTGCTCCAGTTCAGTTGAGCTCGATTGGGGGCCGGGCAGGAGGCCCTACCCCAAATAGGGCTACGAGGGAGGAGGTCATTGCTTATGGAGGGATACCGGATCCTATTTCTGAGGGGCGGCGGGTGAGTAGTCGTCTCCAGGAGCAGCCGGATGTGGATGACATGCAGCTAAGGTGCGCTATGCGGGCAGCCAAGCTCCGTACATTGAGGTCACTACTGGTATGTCAGTCAATACATCAAATTCCATTCTGCATTTTCCAATGATGAGATTATTCACAATGCAAATCAATTAGGGGTTTCGGTAGGTAATAATGGTAGTGAAATCACTAAATTAGTTAATGATATTCTTGATCTCGAAGCGGAGCGCGCTTTGGAAATGATTGGCAACATAGCAGCTGTTAAACCCATGAATGATGCTGAGACTGATGCGTTGGGGTCAGGGCTCTTGATAGTTTTTGTGCGGATCTTGCTGATACGTCTCCAATGTATCTATAATTTTTGATTGCTCCATGCTATTATATTATCTATTTTGGATGTTAATAGGCTTGTTTTTACACTTTTATATTATTTTTGGGACTAACCTATTAACCGGAGGCCCAGCCCAAATTGCTGTTTTTTTTTCCTATTTTAGTGTTTCACCGAAAAGGAATATCAAACGGAGTTCAAATGGAATAAAACCTTCGGGAGCGTTATTTTTGGAACACACGTGATCCAGGAGACTTGGAGTAGACGTCAAGAAATAATCGAGGAGGCCACGAGGCAGGGGGCGCGCCCACCCCCTGGTTGCGCCCTCCACCCTCGTGGGCCCCTCATTGCTCCACCGACATACTTCTTCCTCCTATATATATCCATATACCCTGACAACATCCAGGAGCACCACGAAACCCTATTTCCACCGCCGCAACCTTCTGTAGCCAAGAGATCCCATCTTGGGGCCTCTTTCGGAGCTACGCTGGAGGGGGCATTAATCACGGAGGGCCTCTACATCAACTCTATGGCCCCTCCGATGATGTGTGAGTAGTTTACTTCAGACCTTCGGGTCCATAGCTAGTAGCTAGATGGCTTCTTCTCTCTCTTTGGATCTCAATACAAAGTTCTCCTCCTTTCTCTTGGAGATCTATTCAATGTAATCTTCTTTTGCGATGTGTTTGTCGAGATCCGATGAATTGTGAGTTTATGATCAAGTTTATCTATGAACAATATTTGAATCTTCTCTGAATTCTTTTATGTATGATTGATTTATCTTTGCAAGTCTCTTTGAATTATCATTTTGGTTTGGCCTACTAGATTGATCTTTTTTGCAATGGGGGAAGTGCTTAGCTTTGGGTTCAATCTTGCGGTGCTTGATCCCAGTGATAGTAAGGTAAACGACACGTATTGTATTGTTGCCATCGAGGATAAAAAGATGAGGTTTAGATCATATTGCATGAGTTTTTCCCTCTACATCATGTCATCTTGCTTAAGGCGTTACTCTGTTCTTATGAACTTAATACTCTAGATGCATGCTGGATAGCGGTCGATGTGTGGAGTAATAGTAGTAGTAGATGCAGAATCGTTTCGGTCTACTTGTCTCGGACGTGATGACTATATACATGATCATGCCTAGATATCATCATAATTATTCGCTTTTCTATCAATTGCTCGACAGTAATTTGTTCACCCACCGTAATACTTATGCTATCTTGAGAGAAGCCACTAGTGAAACCTATGGCCCCCGGGTCTATTCTCCATCATACAAGTTTCCATCTACTTTATTTTGCAATCTTTACTTTCAATCTATATCATAAAAATACCAAAAATATTTATCTTATTATTATTATCTCTATCAGATCTCACTCTTGCAAGTGGCCGTGAAGGGATTGACAACCCCTTTATCGCGTTGGTTGCGAGGTTCTTATTTGTTTGTGTAGGTACGAGGTGACTCGCGCGTGGCCTCCGAATTGATACCTTCGTTCTAAAAAACTGAGGGAAATACTTACCACTACTAGGAAAAGGGCTACTAGTAGCGTGGGGTTTTTGACTATCAGTAGCGCTGGTGCCCGCGCTACTGCTACGACGCTACAGCTAAATTTTAGCAGTAGCGCATTTTTACCCCGCGCTACAGCTACTCCTAACTACTAGTAGCGTGTCATTCTTCCCCCATGCTACTACTATTCTAAGTACTAGTAGCGTTCCATTCTTCCCCCACGCTACTACTATTCTAAGTACTAGAAGCATGCCATTCTTACCCCACGCTACTGCTAAGTAATTAGATTTTTTTAAAATTACATGCAATATTCATGGATGGAAAACAAGACACATCCAAGGCAAAATAAAAGGTCACAGAACCATCTTAGCACTTGCAACATTCATGGATACAACATTGAACATCTCAACGCAAAGAGATCACGAGATACCATTTATACATCAGACGCACACAACCGTCACCGAAAGGTGGGTACCTTCCCTAGCGTTCCACCACCAACCTAACATGACCACTACTCTAGATGTATCTACCAAGGCGTCGAGGTCCTTCACCTTGGCAACCTCGAGACGGTGGCGTCGAGGTCCTCCACCTCGGCAACCTCCAGACGGTGGCGTCGAGGTCCTCCACCTCGACGACCTCCAGACAGTGACGTCAAGGTCCTCCACCTCGGCGAGCTCCGGCATCACAATCACCTGGACAATCATCTGTGTGACGCGGTCGCCGGGCTTCACAGCAAAGTCCGCCTCCGAGTTGTTGAAGAGCACGACGCCCACCGGGTCGCGGTAGTCTGCGTCGATCACCTCTGTGCCCACATCGGGAAAGTGAAAACATGTTAGTTCGCATTCTTCACTCAGAATACATTTGGGAAGAAACCTGCATACCTTCAGATGGTCATCCATATCCTGAAGAAAAACAGTATACATTTTCAGTGACTCACAATATATCATCAAATACTGCTCTGGTTTACTCTAAGAATAATTGCTACAAGACTCTCTACATACATACAGGCAAATCAATTTTCACCAAGAATCAGCTAGCAGTCTAATATAATTCCCTTTCCAATTACTCGAGGAACTGATGAAAAGACAAGTTAATTAGCTGGTACAAAAATTATACCTTTTGAGATGGACGGATGCCCTCTTCACTCAGATCTAAAGATGATGGACGGATGCACCCAACAGCTTTGTCGCGGAGACGGAGGAGAAGATCTTTGCACATACCTTCAAACTCTGTCGCTATCTTCTACCTGTAAATGAAAACAGACCTTACTATAAGAGAAGCAAATGTGAAATTGTTCAGATTAGATGTATTCAACAAACACTTCAATCACAGAGCTCAATATCTACTAGCTTAAATTCAAATGCTTTATTCAAGATTGAGATATCATACTGGACTCTGGCTGCACACTAACTACTCTGTGAGGTTTTCATCTAAGAAACTATCTAGAGAGATAGTAAACCACTAGTCAGAATACGTAAACAACAAACTTCGTGAAAGGAAGAGACGACGCCACGTGAAGGGCCCAAGAAGCAGTCGGTAAGCAACACGAAATCCAACTTTATGTAGGCATTCATTTATAATTCAGCATCAAACTGGAAACTAGTGACAGTTTGTTTGTAGTGGCAAATTGCAACAAGCAAAGTTTGTGCACCAAGTAGGAGTAATTCCCAGGTCATTCGCAAGCAAGCAAGCAAGAAGGCATCAGCAACAGCATATTATTACCAACATTGTACCCTTTACTGTCAGGTCATTTCAATTTAACCCTTGGTTGCAGATGTATTATTGTTGTATTATTAGTAATCATCAGCAGTAACAACAATTGGTCATTATAAATATCATTGTTCATTATAGTCGACATGAAAACTTCCCGTTTATTACTATATTTATAAGCAAATTTTGTAATAACATTCATTCATGTGACATAAGAGACTTAGAGCAACATTTCATATATTAGTGACAGTTAAGCTGCTGCACTTGCAAATTTGTAACACCAATCAAATAGATGTGTTATGTATATTATCTAATGCGGTCTTAAATTGGAAAGAAATGAGGAGTTTCTACTTTCAAATCAACGTAGTGATTTTATTGAAAAGTATGAGCAGGTGCACTTATATTATATCAAAAATATAAATATCAGTACGGTGCGTGCGTGCGTGCGTCATAACTCGTGGCATGTTTCTTGTAAGAGTATGTAGATAGAATACCATCTAGAAAGACTGTCATGGCTCAGTGGTTGTTGCTTGTAATGCTATACAGATAGAGGACCATCCAAAAAGACTAAGCTATCAACCTACGTAGCACCGGCGACACGGATACGGCGATACGGGATACGGCAATTTCCAGAAACAGCAATGCGGCGATACGGCAAGTATATATGAATAATTAGTAAAATTGCATGTTATAAATACAAAGAATAATTAAATGCATGAGATGAGATCAAAATACTGCCCCATAAGTTGCATTCATGCCTCTTTTCATCAAGTCGTCTCCATGACTGAATGATCATCAATTTACTGAATCCTCATACTGCTTGCAAAATACATCATATGCTAATATTAGAACTTGAACTAAACATAACACTTGTGCATTAAAAGCCTATAACAGTAAAGACGTTGGCTTGTAGCTTGCTTACCCAATAATACATGATTGATGCTTCCAATCTCAACTGAAGATTGGCCTGCAGATGACATTGTCAGTATTTCACTCCCTAGCACTAGCCGCAACCTCAGCAGGTCAGCAGCAAATCATAGTTGATACAACAGAGGCCAATACCCAGTGCCCAGCAGTAGCTAGCAAGCACGCACACAATTACAGAACAAGTATGCAGACGGACACACCGAGCACGAACGCACGCACGCCGTAGCAAGCACACCCATAATCAGCACGCAGCAAGCCAGCAAGAGCGGGAGGACCAGACACCACCGGAACAGAGAAGAGAGCAGAGATTGGGAAGGGCCGGGGGGATACCTTGCTGGTGACGGCCAACAGGCGGCGGCAGCGAGGCGAGTCCAGATGGCCTCGACGGAATCCAAGCAGTGGCGGCGGTGGTAGCAACGCGGCGGCTGCTGCTTCTACTGTTCTACTGTGATGCTGCTGCTGCTGTTTGGTCCATCCTTGGGGTCACTGAATCTCTCCTCCGTCTAGCACCTGATGCCAGACTTAGCTTAATTACATGTAAAATACCATCTTTGCTGTGCTTAATTAATTAATAGTTGAATGTTTTTTCAGTCTAGCTGAATAATAAAGCAGCTTCAGAATTCAGAACTGTTCGTCCATTATCCAATAAATGCCAAACATGGAACCATGGATTGTTCAAATACATTTTCTGGATTCTAACTGCATATGTAAGAGTGTCACTTTGGTTGCAAAGCTCTCTGATGGACAGTTCAGATTCATCATGCCCTATTTCTATCCTTTTTGGCCCTTATAACCAACTAAAATCTCAATTCTTGTGAAAGAAAACAGAAAACACAATTCACCATGGACATGGTAACAACAACGTTATGAAATTCTGGTACCAAAGAAAGTTCAGAAGAACATACATGTCCTTGCATCTTGCCTCCACCACAATACCTCTTCATAGTCGCCCGCTTCATCCTCTTCATCTTTTTTTTTTGAAATGGTCACCAGGGGGGAAAGGCTCCCCACCTGAATATATTTCAAATGGAACGAAGAGTAAGGGTTACAGGTTACGGGATGAGAGGAAGTCGCGCCACAAGCCGGCGTCCTCTTTTAGAGCAGCGGTCTTTAGCCGATGAGTCCAAACAACTAGGTCATCTAGAATACACTTAATAGTAAAGCTAGCATCTACCTCCAGATTTTGGAAGACCTTCTTGTTCCTCGCATCCCAGATTTTCCATAGGAAGAGGAGAAACATGAAGGGACTAACAGAGGATGAGAGTGAGCCTGGGAGCTGAGTGTGAAAAACATCCCCAAGCGAGGTGGAAATTGGCCTGATGCCAATGGCCTGCCAGATCCTGCGCGCCGCGGGGCAGGTAAAGAAAATGTGGGCGCTGTCCTCAACAGCATTATTACAACGAGGGCAAATATCTGTGTCCAGAACTTTTTTCTTGTGCAAGTTCTTCCGCGTGTTGAGTCTATCGAGGTAAAGCAGCCAGCCGAAGATCATCACCTTCTTTGGGACCCTGGAATCCCAAACGACGGTGAGCACAGGGTCGGAGAGTTGGGTGGTAAGAGCCGCATAAGCCCCACGTGCGGAGAAGGCCGCACCATTGAGTAGCGTCCGCGAGTCAGGCACCTGGGAGAGAGTAACAACCTGCAACCGAGAGTTAAGAGAGACAAGTTCTGCAGTCGCAGTAGAGGTTAGCCGATTACGAAGAGCAAGTTCGATCCCATCCTGCAAAATTGTATGAACCATGGCATTTTGGTTGGTGTGGTGGGAAAAAAGAGCTGGGTAAACTAAGGCCAGGGGTTCTGGCGTTAGCCAACTATCTAACCAAAAGAAGGTGGAGTGACCATCACCGATGGCGCACTGGGAAATCTCTCTTAGGCTCTGTAGGTGTTTAAAAATGGTCTTGGCGAGGAAGGAGCTGTTCTTTCCAAACCCAATGTGGAGAGGGGAGTGGTGGAGAACCCAGTCTTTCCAAGGAAGGGAGGTGGAGTGTAAAAATTTATAGGCAAATTTCAGCAGTAGACAAAAATTTTGCGCGCGAAGGTTTTTCACACCTAGACCGCCGGCTTCCTTTGGGGTACAGACTTTATCCCAAGCAACCAGGCATTTAGCTCCCGAGCAGGTATCATCTTTGGACCAAAAAAAGGTACGTCTACGCTTGTCTATAGCTTCGAGAACCTAGATAGGGAGGGAGAAACACAACATGAAGTAGGTGGGGAGGCTGTCGAGTACCGCCGAGAGTAGGACAAGTTTGCCACCACGGGAAAGGAGAAGCGCACACCAACCAGCAAGGTACATGTCACAGCGATCAATAACTGGTTGGAAGGCGGAGGGTGGTAGTTTGTGAGGAGAGAGGGGGAGCCCGAGGTAGGTTTGGGGGAAGGATGAGATGTTGGTTGCAAGATCAGTGGCCATAGCATTAGCATCTGAGGGATCAACGTTGAGGGGGATGAAAGTGGTTTTGGTGAAATTGATCGTAAGACCATTTTGCGTCAGCGAACTGATCCAAAATATTTTTTAGGTGCTTTGCTGCCGTGGGAGTGGCCTTCGCGATAATAAGCGTGTCATCCGCGTATTGGAGAAGGAGACTGTCAATATTGGCCTTGATAATCATCCGCTGGAGGATGTCGGCCAAGATGATGAAGAGGTAAGGGGAAAGGGGGTCGCCTTGACGGAGTCCATTTTTGCATTGGATCCAACGGCCCGGCACACCATTTAGCATGACCGCCGTGAGTCCAGAGGAGAGGAGGGAACTGACCCATTCGCTCCAGCGGTCGGGGAAAATGTGAGTCCGCGTGGTAGAAAGGAGGAAGGTCCAGCAGACCGAGTCAAAGGCCTTCCGGAAATCAAGCTTAACAACGAGAGTGGGAGCTTTTCTTTTAGCACAACAGTGAAGGATGTCCGCTGCGTAAAGAAAGTTTTCCGAGATGTTTCGCCTGGCGAGGAAGCCAGTTTGATCAGCATGGACCAGGAGGGGAATGAGGGGTTTTAGCCTATTGGTCAGCAGCTTGGCCACCCCTTTTACCAGGCAGTTTTGGAGGGAAATGGGTCGGAAGTCAGAGGGGGAGCGAGCTTCGTTGTGCTTAGGGAGAAGAATTATATGAGCTCCATTAAGGCAGGAAATATCAGCTTGGTGAGAATGGAAGTCGAGGAAGAAGTCTTTTATCTTGCCTTTGACGATGGGCCAGAATTTCCGATAGAACCCAGGTCCAAAGCCATCCGGTCCAGGGCTAGCGTTTTGATTCATAGAGAGGAACGCGGTGGCAATCTCATCGTCGGTGAAGGGGGCGTCAAGAGATCTTAGCTGAGGGATGGGAGAGGGGTAGAGATCCAAAAGAGAGAAGGACCAAGTGGGCTGGAAGGTGGTTCCGAGGAGGGACGCGTAGTAATCCGAGAGGATGTCGGACTTGTCGTTGTGCGCAAAGAATTCGAAGCCATTTACCGCGAGCACATTGATTTTGTTTTTTCGCCAACGGGCGGAGGCGGAGGCATGGAAGAACCTTGAGTTTTCGTCTCCTTCCATGGTGGTGCGAATCTTACCACGCCCACTGCACCTGGCAAGCAAAATCAAACAACAGAAAGTAAAATATATTCAAGATTTTACTGCATAACCAATGTCTCGAGCCTTTGTCTACATAACCAATGCCTCGAGCCTTTGTCATCCAATTGTATCACTTGGCAATGGTGACTGGGTTTGTCTCTAGAGTTACTGACTTGTAAGCTACAGTACATCCTTGGGGCGTGCATGGAAACAGGGATGCTGGTTCGACTTGCAAGCTACAGTACATCCTTGAGGAGAGGCGGATCCGACCAAGGAAGGAGGGGAATGGCCTACCTGGGCAACGCCGGTGACGGATCCCGCAAGCGCCGGCCTCGCCATCGCCGATTGTGGTGGATTCCGGCAAGAACACAGGAGGCGCCTGAAACCCTAGCCGCAGGCAAGGATGCAGGCCTTGAGGCACGGATCTGGACGAGGGGGAGGGAGGGGTGGAGCTTGGGGGCGTGTTGCGCGCGGCCGGAGCTCGCTGGAACCGGCTGGCGTGGGTGGCGGCGGTGGGGAAGAGATCGTGCGGGAGAGGAGAGGTCGACCAAGGGGTGGGGGTGAGGTTCGCGAGAGTTTTTTTAGGACTAGTAAGTGTGCACGCGCAATGCACGTCTATTTGAACTAATAAATGTCCACACACAATACGCATCTATTTGGATTGACATATTATACTAAACTTAATACAAGACAATTTATTCATAAATTTGAAATTTCCCTATAAAGTACACGATCTCTTATTTCCAACTCGTACAAATAATTTGAAATATCATTTCTCCTTAATCAACATGTCTCCTGTATTAAAAAACCACCCCCACTTTTCTCAATGTATAAAATTCAAAATTATTTAGAAGATTCATCATGATTCTTCATATGCACACATTTATGCAAGTATAGTCACACATGAAAATGTCACTTAGGACAAGCTAAGGAACCGTTTCAGTGCCAACAAATTCCAGTCAAGAATTACACAAGATCGTCATGAACATATACAGAGAGAAGTGACCTCTCTTTCTCTGAGATTGATCGAACAACAAGTTTTTGTATATATCTATCCGACACTACTATATATATACAATATACCATCTCTTATCACTAGTAGAAAACAGGGCTATGGTCCAGGCCGGCTCAGCCCATTAGTCCCGGTTCAGTCTAGAACCGGGACTAATGTGAGCATTGGTCCCGGTTCGTGCGGCTAAGGCATTAGTCCCGGTTCATCTAGACCTTTTGGTCCCGGTTGGTGGGATCAACCGGGACCAATGGGCCTCGCTCCTGGCCCACAACCATTGGTCCCGGTTCGTGCCACAAACCGGGACTAAAGATTAGACCTTTAGTCCCGGTTTGAGGCACGAACCGGGACTAATGGGGATGAGACCTTTAGTCCCGGTTCGTGCCACGAACCGGTACTAAAGGTCCCATTTTCAAACTATACCCCCCCTGTGGATCGCCTTTTCAGTTTTAAAAAAAATAAAAGAAAATGATGGAAATGTCAAAAAAATAAAAGAAAATAAGTTTCACATGTGATATGTGGTCTAGTTGTTGGGAAAATTTACAAATAAGAATTTCGACTTTATTTGCAAAATCTCTCTGGAATTTGTAAAATGGGCATAACTTTTGTATACGAACTCGGATGAAAAAGTTTTTTATATGAAAAATCATCTACTCGAAAAGTTACATCCGATGGAGACGGCCTATGGCCTGTTTGCAAATTTCTAGAATCCTCAAATTCCAAAAGGAAAAAAAGTTATGCTCAAATTTCAGTTTTTTTAAATTTTTAGTAAATCTGGTCAAACTATGGTCAAACTACTTATTCAAGAAGTATTAGTGTTACTAAATAATTATTCAAGAATATTAGTGTTATTAAATAATTATTTCACCTTTTTTGAATTTTGGTCAAATCTGGTCAAACTATGGTCAAACTGTGGTCAAACAATGATCAAACTACTTATTCAAAAATATTAGTGTTACTAAAAAATTATTGTTTTTTAGAACAATAGTTTTAAACTCAAACAGTGAAATATGTGACTTCATGCTCAAGCTAAATTCCTGAGGGTTAATAGGATTGACATCTTACTATTGTCAGGAAAAAAACAAGTGCAGACTTGGAAACGAGGGAGAATAGAACCCGGAAGTTAAGCGTGCTCAGGCTGGAGTAGTGAGAGGATGGGTGACCGTTCGGGAAGTGAGATGATTTGGAATGATTAGGGGTGATTAGAGATTAAATTGAGCAGTGATGAGGGGTGATTAGAGATTAAAGGTTAAAATAATTCAGAAATTTGAAAATAAAAAAATTCAAAAAAAATTCAAAAAAAATCAGGAAATTTCCTTTAATACCGGTTGGTGTTACCAACCGGGACTAAAGGTGGACCGGCCACGTGGAGGGCCTTTAGTCCCGGTTCTGGATTGAACCGGGACTAAAGGCCCTTACGAACCGGGACTAAAGGCCCTTTTTCTACCAGTGTATAATCCCTAACATCTAAAATCAATTTCAACTTCCACATGGCATTCTCCGTCTTTATGTATGACATGGTCAAGAAAGAATCCCGCCAATTCCTTTTGAATTGCTCGTATGCATTCATGTGGTATGAGTTCATTCCGCATCTGTCACATCTAATTTAAAGAAGAGGGTCAATACATATATATGAAAGAAACTCAACACAATTGATGGTAATAAAATAAAATTGTGAATATTGTTTATGTACTAAATGATATGAAATTTACCATGACCACAAAATATCCTACTTTCATCATCATCATAATCAACATGCAGTTTTTGCTTTTCTTGTATGTAGTCCAAGTTTTCTATGAGGAAAACATGTGAACTCAACTGTAGATAAGGATGGTATGAAAATGCTCATGTAAAATTATAATTGCCATGTATCTGTTGGACAAACAAATACATTTATGCAAACTTCAGTTTTTTTTAGTAAAACTTATCCGAACTTTAGTTTTTTTCATTAAAACTTATGCAAACTTTTAGGTTTTTTCAGTGAAACGTAATTTCATGACTGCAAGTAAGGTCTTGGTTCAGTGAATTTGTCTGTGAGTTTACTATATAGTTGTGAGTTGGACATGTAATAACCGGTAGTCAGTACTTAAAAAAACAGGGATGTCTGTTGCGGGTACGCGAAAATCAGTGAAAAATAAAGAAAGAAAGAAGGCGAACGTCTCTGTGTGTGCTCCAACGCTCCTCTGTTTCTCATTGCCTCATCTCTAGTTCCTGTACTTCTAGATGTGTCACCACCGGCGAGGTAGCGATGACAGTAAAAAAACAGCACTCGATACTTACTTGATTAATGCGTGCGTGTGGTGCGTTCGCATGAAGGCAAGCGTCTCCGTCATTCAGGCCTACGAGCGGCCGCGGCGACCTTGTCCTCTCACCAGCTGGGCGGCATTGTTGACGCAGGTGAGTCAATCGTCCAGCTTTGAGGCGGCGGCTTCCACGCACCGGGATTAGCTCTGGACGACGTCGTCCACGCGCGAGTACCGGACAAGCGTGTCCAACGGAGCAGCACGCGTCAGAGCTGAGGGAGTCGGCGGTGGCTTTGGGCGAGTGAGATGGGGCCGTGATTAGCTTCACCTGCTGCACAGTGGCCGAGACCTGCACCGCCCTGGGGACGATGATGGTTGGCAACCAGGCGAATCTACATGCATGGCTGTGGGGGCAGATTTTTTTGGCCCGCTTATACTGATCCAAGATACTCAGCGTTGCCCCCATTTGAAGGACCTCGGCGGTGGGTGGTTGTCAGCGTGGGTGTTGTGGATGGAGCTGAAGTCGACGCGGATGCCGGTGGTTCCCGAAGAGCATGCCCAGGATGTGGACGAAGTCATTGCAGTCAGTAGAAGTGTGTTCGGAGGAAGCCGCACCTCCTTCTCGCGTGTCTCCCATTGTGGCTCGCATGGGTGGTGGGCTGGTGACGGCTAGCGACTCGCGATCACGATTCCCTAATAGGAGACGATAGGATGCGATGGCGATTAGTTTCCTAATAATTAGATGTGTTCGTGATTAGTTATCTAATAGAATGCATCCATGATTAGTTTCCCAATAATTAGATGCGTCCGTAATTAATTTCCTAATAGGATGACTCGTAATTATTTTCCTAATAATAGGATGAGCGCGTGATTTTTTTCCTAATAATAGGATGGGTTTGTGATTAGTTTCCTAATAATTAGATGTGCCCGTGATTAGTTTCTTAATAGGATGTGTTCGTGATTATAGTTTCCTAATTGACCAGGCATGAACTTTCATATTTTCCTCCACGGTGGAGTACGGTCAGTCAATGTAAATTGCTAAGTGCACACAGAGAACAGATTCAGTTAAGGCTAGCCGTTAGATTGAGTTTAGTGAGACTAATCATGCGGTGGTAATGTATCCGTGTACGTTTTGTGGGATGCACTTAGAGAAGATAATGTTTGCTCTTTTATAAGTAGTATAGATTCACAAGAGAGTTCGGTGGGGTGGGAGTGGATCGGGGTAGCAGTTGCGTGGGATGTATCACCTGTGTTATAGCTTTTCATCTAGTAATAGCGCAGGTTTTACTACATGCGCTACTATTACGTCTTGCCCATGAGAGATATTACTAATAGCGTGTATTTTTTGCCATATACTACCAGTAATATTTACTAGTAGCGAGGGGACAATACAGCGCGCTACTAGTAATTAGCAGTAGCGTGGGCTAATATAACGCGCTACTAGTAAGCGTCTATCTATAAGCTATTTTCTAGTAGTGATAGGATAGGATCAAAACGTAACAGCACAAACACTGCCCCAGCTCCTTATGCTCTCAGGTTGGCCAACAATACAACCTCTGGCCAACTTTGGTGTTTATTATGATTGGTGTTTATTATGATGTGAAACTTAATATTTAATTAGGCCAATTACCAGAGTCTGCCAAAGAAGAAAGTATATAACTTCAGTGTACAGTAAACTATTGAGATACTTCAACAAAAAAACGTATTAACGATTTAAAGTGGTTTAGTAGGATGTGCAATT
Source organism: Triticum urartu (assembly GCF_003073215.2). Lineage (NCBI taxonomy): Eukaryota > Viridiplantae > Streptophyta > Magnoliopsida > Poales > Poaceae > Triticum > Triticum urartu. Next base: position 6,400,993 of record NC_053022.1, on the reverse strand, counting down.
TAAATTGATTTGATGATGACTGATATAGGTTTTAAAGGTTGAAAATCCAAGCTCACCATATCTGATGTTGCCGCTGCCTTTGGAACTAGTGAATTGCCAAGCACGTCCCTAATACACTGATCCTGCACACAATAATAATAGCTTTCGTAAAAAAAAAACTTCCAGACTCTGAAACAGGAAACTTTATCTGAAACAATTCGATAGACCTATGACTGCAAAATTTCTTCAAGTGTATTGCTGCTGTTGTCTACAGACTCGTAGTAAACATCAATTAAGTCTGTAGGTTCAAGCTGAGCAGTCTTCCGTAATTTCTGGATTCTGTTTACAACCTGAAAATGGTTGCTCATGAATTAGGAGACCAGACTATTGACTGTTCATCAAAACGAAACTAGTGAATTTCCAGCATGATGCGTGCCAGAAAAAATTAGTGAATTTTCAGGCATCAAGAAAATGAACATATGCGTCAGCAGACAGCAAACATCTTTGTAAATTACAATAGGCCAAAGACCGACACAATGGTGTGAAACACAAACCCAAGAGCACCAATCCTATACTGACCCAGCAAGCAAAACACACACGAAACGAGCAGCGGACGCCCGCTGGATCCAGCAGCTTTGGCAATCAGTTACTATTGTAGTTACCTAGGAAGGGTCGTCATCGCGGCAGTGGGTGATGGACTCGCAGCCGTGGGTGTAGGGGTTGGCGGTCGTGCTGATGCGGCAGTTGTAGTAGGGCACCCCTCCGGTCGCCGACAGCAGCCGCCTGTGCGCCACCGATTCCGCGCCCATCTGCGCCGCCTCCACCCCCATGTCTACGTCCATGTCCAGGGTGGCGATGGTGATGGCGCCGTGGCCTCCTATCCCCTGCACGAGCAGCAGCAGCAGGAGGAGGATTAGCAGCGGCAAGATGGGGGTGGAGGAGGAGGGGGATGGGGAGCTGAGATCTCAAAGAGTGGAACAGTTGCTCTGACAGAGGAGATGAGGTTGAGCAAGGGGGGACGGGAGGCTGCCGGTGGAGGGGGTCTCGATCTAGATCTGGATCCGGGTGGGTGGCGTGGGAGTGGACGGTTTGTGGCATAGCAATAGCGTGGTGTGTCCCACCTGCGCTACAACTATTCATCTAGTAGTAGCGTAGGTTTTATACCCCACGCTATGACTATTGTTTGTTGAGGAGTCAGGGTGGAAATCATTTAGTAGCAGCGTAGGTTTTTTGTGCCCGTGCTACTACTATGCCATACCAGTAGCGCGTTTTTTTGCCCGCGCTACTACTAAGTAGCAATAGTGCGGGTCAAATAACTCACGCTACTACTAAATGTCTATCTATAAGGGTTTTCCTAGTAGTGTACACTGCTTTACTCCATCATCCTTTCCTCTTCAAGAGAAAACCAACGCAGTGCTTAAGAGGTAGCACTTGCCCCTTCACTTCCTGAGACAGAAGAATTAGAGGGAGTCAGGTCCCCTACGGCCTCGAGCCATGTTGATATTCCGGAGGTTACCTCCCCAGAGCCCGGTTCTGAGGAGCGGCGGGAGGATCAGAATAAGCCTAAGCGGAAATGCAAACGGAAGGTTTATCCAGTTTCGGCTGTGCGTAGAAGTTCTAGGATCCGTACCTCTAAAAAATTTCATGATGAAATATGAGAGGAATTTTTTGGAATAGTGGAGGTCTTAAAGACTTGGCTAAAAGAAGGTTTCTCGCGGAAGCATCTATTGAATATCAACTGCATTTTATTGCCCTGTCCGAGACTAGAAGGGATAATTTCACCCCCCCCCCCATTTCTTAGCACGTTATCGGGGGGTATTGACTTCGACTGGCACTGCTTACCTCCGAGAGGAAGGTCAGGAGGGGTTCTACTCGGGGTTAAGTGTGACTCGTTGGAAGTTTGGAGTGTGGTCATGGGAGAGTTTGCGCTTAAGTTTTGGGTCAGATCAAAGGCAGATGGGTTTAACCGGGCTTTAGTGGCGGTATATGGTGTCGCGCAGCCCGAACTTAAGCCAGATTGTTTGGCCGATCTTGTCCGCGTCTGTGGTAGCGAACAGCTCCCTATCCTCGTTGGGGGCGATTTCAACATTATTCGAAGGAAGGTGGAGAAGAATAATGAGAATTTTGACGGCAGATGGCCATTTATGTTCAATACTATAATCGAAAGCTTGGATCTTAGAGAGATCTAGCTGTCTGGTAGGAAATTCACTTGGGCCAATTCGTTAACTAATCCGACTTTTGAGAAGTTGGACCGTGTCCTGGCTAGCATCGAATGGGAACAGAAGTTCCCACTCATAACAGTCCAGGCGTTATCACGCGCAATTTCGGACCACACCCCGTTGCTTGTTGACTCTGGCGATCCGACCCATGTGGGAAATAAGGACACCTTTTCTTTCGAATTATCGTGGTTTGATAGAGAAGGGTTCCTTGATTTGATTGCTAGAGAATGGGCAAAAAATTCAGGAGGAAGGTCGCCTGTTGAAAGGTGGCAGAATAAGATTAGGCACCTGTGAAGATTCCTTCGTGGATGGGCTAAACATACGCATGGGATTTATAAGGCTGAGAAGGAAAGGCTCCTTTTTCTTATTCAATCCCTAGATTTAAAAGCCGAGTCCACTATCTTAGATACCGGAGAGCTGGACACTAAGGTGGAGGCGGAGTTGAGACTGAAAGAACTTCGGGAGGAGGAATTGAAGTGGGCGCTGCGAGCTAAGGTTTGCAAAATCGTCCAAGGGGATGATAACACTTAGTTCTTCCATATGATTACAAATGGAAAACACCGCAAGAAGAGGATATTTCAGCTAGAGCAGGACGAAGGGACAATTTTAGGACAAGAGAATCTGATAGTGTATATCACCAATTACTATAAGCAGTTGTTTGGGCCTTCGGAGGATAACTTTGTGTCCTTAGATGAGTCCAGGGTTGAGGATGTCCCTCAACTTTGAGTCAGACGAGAATGAGATTTTGTCTACCCCATTTACGGAGAAAGAGGTGTTTGAGGCCATTTCACAAATGAAAAACAATAAGGCTCCAGGGCCGGATGGTTTTCCGGCGGAGTTTTACAAAAAATGTTGGCATATTATCAAAGGGGATTTGCTTCTGATGTTCCATGATCTATTCTCTGGACAACTTCAGTTGTTTCAACTTAATTTTGGAACGATAAATCTACTCGCTAAGAAAACAGAGGTCGTTCGTATTGAGCAGTGCAGGCCTATCTGTCTTCTTAATGTCAGTTTCAAAATTTTCACCAAGGTTGGGACGAATAGGCTTACGCAAATTGCGCACTCTGTAGTGCAGCCATCCCAAACCGCTTTCATGCCAGACAGAAACATCCTAGAAGGGACTGTTGTCCTGCAGGAAACGCTCCATGAAATCCACACGAAAAAACTGGACGGAGTTGTTTTCAACGTGGACTTTGAGAAAGCATACGATAAGGTCAAATGGCCCTTCCTTCAACAGGCTTTGCATATGAAAGGTTTTGATCAGGCCTAGAGACACCAGGTAGACTCTTTTACGCAAAAAGGGAGTGTTGGGATTAAAGTGAATGATGATATAGGTCACTATTTCCAAACACACAAAGGGCTGATGCAAGAAGATGTGATGTCACCTATCCTATTCAACATAGTGGTCGATATGTTGACAATTCTCATAGGAAGGGCTAAGGATGCGGGTCAGGTAGGTGGCCTCGTCCCGCACTTAGTTGACGAAGGTGTATCCATTCTACAGTATGCCGATGATACTATCATCTTCATGGAGCACGATTTAGCAAAAGCGTGAAACATGAAGCTACTGTTATGCTTATTCAAACAATTGACATGGTTAAAGATTAATTTCCATAAGAGTGAATTGTTCTGTTTCAGGAGAGCTAATGATGACCAAGATGCATACAAACAATTGTTTGGCTGTGAATTGGGGGCTTTACCTTTCACGTATATAGGTATACCAATTCACCATCGTAAGCTGACCAAGAGAGAATGGAAGTGCATTAAGGACCGTTTTGAGAAGAAATTGAGTTGCTAGAAAGGCAAGCTGATGTCATACAGATGACACCTAATTCTTATTAATTCGGTCCTCACGAGTATGCCCATGTTTCTTCTCTCTTTTTTCGAGGTACCGGTTGGAATGCGGAAGAGGTTAGACTTTTATCGATCACGCTTCTTCTGGCAGAGTGATGAACTGAAGAAAAAATACAGACATGCTAAATGGGATATCATTTGTAGGCCGAAAGACCAAGGGGGTCTAGGTATTGAGAACCTGGAAGTGAAGAACATATGTCTCCTTAGCAAGTGGCTGTTTAAGCTTTCTGTCGAGATGGAGGCCACATGGGCTCAGATTTTGTGAAAAAAAATACCTCCACTCTAGAACCTTGGCCCAAGTGACAGTGAGGCCGACTGATTCGCCTTTTTGAAAAGGACTGATGAGAGTTAAGTCACTCTTTTTCAATAGGACAAGGTTCATCGTTGGAAGCGGTACTGCTACGAGGTTCTGGGAGGATACGTGGCTGGGGGAGACGCCCCTAGCACTCCAATATCCTTCTTTGTATAACATTGTTCAGCATAAAGACGCTTACGTCGCAACATTACTTCAATCCACTCCACTCAATATTCAATTTCGGAGGACGCTAGTGGGTAACCGGTGGGAAGCCTGGCTTAATCTTGTGAGAAGATTGATGGACATCCAGTTGTCTCAACAACCCGATAAATTATACTGGAAACTAACTAAGAATGGAGAGTTCTCGGTTAAATCCATGTATTTGGATGTGATTAACTCTAGCATGATTCCTAGATCGAAACATGTTTGGAAAGTTAAAGTACCTTTGAAAATCAAAGTGTTTATGTGGTTTGTGCATAAACAAGTTATTTTAACAAAGGATAATTTGGTAAAATGCAATTGGACAGGATCTACAAGATGTAGTTTGTGTGACCAACATGAATCAGTCAAACACCTCTTTCTTGACTGTCCTCTGGCAAAAATTAGGTGGCGGTCGGTTCACATAACTTTCAACATTACTCCACTGACTTCTATCAACACGTTATTGGGACGTGGCTTGATGGGATAGATACTGCTACAGCGAGACACATTCGTGTGGGAGTATGTGCTTTATTGTGGGTAGTTTGGAACTGCAGAAATGATTTGGTCTTTAACAAAACAACAAACATTCATTTTTTGCAGGTTATCTTCAGAACCACTGCGTTGATCCGTATGTGGTCGCTACTCACAACGATGGTGGCCATGGAGCGTTTGGTTACTGGGTCTACCCGATGGGAGATGGTAGCACGGGATATTTTCAACCGGTTTGGATGACGGTCGTGTAATAGGATAGGCATGTAGTGCTCCTACCTTTTGCCAGCCGGTTGTGGCCTTTCTTTTTTCTGCTTTGCTCTTCGTGAGCCTTTTTTTGTATTTCTTTTTTCGAGACTTGGAGACTTTTGTTGAACCTTTTGCTTATTAATAATATTGGCCGTATGCATCGTTCCGATGCAGAGGCTGGGGCGATACCCCCTTTTCAGAAAAAAAATCCATTCCTGAGCCAAGGCTCATCTACACCCGGTCAACAAAACATTTCATAAATAATTCAAGAAAATACAAAAATTATGCACGTTAGATAATTTGGTGCGTGAGGTGCGCTCCGAATTTTAGATCATTTGGACATATTAGTAGCTCTTAGCAAAAACGACAAATTGAGTCAGAACAATGCATCAATAGTAAAAAAAAATACATATCCCAAATTTATATTTTTTCTGAGAGCAACTCAGATGTCCAAATGATCTAAAATTTGGAGCGCATCCCACGCACCAAATTATCTACCATGCAAAAAACAGAAAATTTAAAATTTTCTACTATTTGTTTTGAATTTTTTTTTCTTTATCGAGGGTGCAGATGAGCCTGGGCACTGAATCGCTGCTCTCCATTCTCGTGGAGTTTAAATGAGCTGCAGTCATCCCAGCCCTTTTGCACATCTTAGTTTCTTGATTGTTTTTTGAAATTTGTAAAAAGTACGTTAATTATAATGACAACAATAAAAAATAAAGTTCAAATATTCATGTGTTATAAATATCATCCAAGAAAATAAAATATTTTTTAAAATCATGTAATTTTTAAAAACATTCATTATTCACATATCAATTATATTAAGAAACGTCTACTAAATACAAGCTTTTAAAATTTTCAGTGAATACAAGAATTTACATTTTTTAGACATTTTATACACTTGTGGGTTATATTCAATTTATTCAATATTAATAATTTTAACCGTTCATGCTTGTATTTAAATTATACAAGATATTCACAGTGTTTATGTAATCTAAATATAAGCCACGAGTGAATATTATAAAAAAATAAAAATAAAAATTCTGAATAATTATAAAAAATTATAATTATACAAACATTTTCTTGGTAACATAACTATAATTTATAAGTGTATATAATTATTCAAATGTTTGTATAATAAAAATAACATTCATTAATATTAAATATTAAATTTATTTTTATTCTAAATTATACAAACATTTTCATATTTTGTCAATATTATATTAATTATATGATATTTAAATAATAGATGAACATTTTTAAAAGTTACCCCAATATTTTCTAAATAAGTTATCTTATGTCTTTGTATAATATTTGTAGCACACAAATATTTGAACTTTGTTTGTATTATTGTCATTATATTTTACGTACTTTTTACAAAAAAACAATAACATGTGTAAAATGGGCCGCACTTACTATGTGCCATTTAAACCCCGCGCGCATGTTCCTTTATGTCACAATTTACCCTTTTATCATTACTTTATATACATCAAAACGTGAATTGGGGCAATGGCTTCCTTGTCGTGTTGGCTATATTGGGGTCTCCTGTTCCAGTACCACTTTTGTTTTGTCAATTTTACCTTTCTACTAACAGGTGTGACCAGGGCCAGTCTTGAGATATTGGGGGCCCAGGGAGAAACCAAAACTTGGGGCCCTTAGTATAAACAATATTGTAATAATAATGACTATGTATGTATATGAAATTTTATGAATAAACACTTAAATGCATCCAAACAATATACATATAAAAATACATTTTTTTCTAATATATCAAATAATTATACATGTTGCCTTTTAAAAATTATGACAGTCTTCAATGCAAAGTCACTTATGAAGGGGTCGACGTCAATCTCTTCCAGTAAATTCGTGCTGATGCATAGTGTTAGCAAACTATTTAAAATCTCTTGAGTCATCGTTTATCTCAAATAGTTCTTCAATAATTTTAACTTTATTGTAAATAAGATGATAAGCTTTAGATTATAGAAGCATTAGGATAAAAATTGACTTCCCTCGTGTGCTAGAAAAACACAATAGTATACATTGCACCATCTGAGAAAGCGAATTTCATAATCTTTAGTTAAAAAAGCAAAACTGGATGTGCATCAACACTAGCAGATTGTGTATACATGTGCACCTGTTGAAATAACTGTAATCCCAGGAGAACTTACATTTTTATCACCGGTATTGATGTCAACATTTCCTCCTGTTCTGATTCAGAATTCCCATCAATTTGTTCCTCTTACTCCACAACAACTATTGTAATTCACCATCTGAGTTCAATGAAGCACTAGTATTACTCTTGAAAATTTTATCAAGAGAACATCTCTGACTGTATCAAGTCATCCACACACTAATGGAATGAAAGGTTGATCGGTGCCAACTATGCATCATATATCCGAAGAATAAATTACGTAATAGTAAGTACTCCCTCTGTAAACAAATATAAGAGTGTTTAGATCACTATTTTAGTGATCTAAACGCTCCTATATTTCTTTACGGAGAGAGTACTAAACATACAGGGAGCAGAGATTGGGGAACAGTAATAATATAGCGTACTACCTTGGATGGATCCAATCAGCTTTGGTTGTAGGGCCTTCAGCGATGAGCCGATGACGCGATGTGGACTCACATCTGGCTGTAGCAATCGGCGAATCAGCGATGTGTGTGTCTGCATGCTCAGTGCTTGAAGGCGAGAGAGCAAAGCGGCTTCGCGTACCGAGTACTGAACCGGCCCCAGGAACAGAAATCGGCATCGACGAGACGGCGAGCTAGGGATCAGAATTAGGAATGACATTACGAGAAAAGGAACATGATGCTGTTGCCGTATTTATTATCGCGAAAAGAACGGCGTAGGATCTGGGATTGCTTCGTCAAGGAATAGGAAGAATCGCTATGTTTGCCATTGACTGGGCCACGGCCCATAGTTTCTTACTAACCTGTAGGCAGCACACTTGGGGAGGGGCCCCTGGATGTTGGGGGCCCGGGGTGGCCGCCCCCTGCCCCCCCTCAGGGCCGGGCCTGGGTGTGACCCACTGGCCACATCTATGCAAGCCATCCCGTTCCGTCGTGGCTAGCACCATATTTGCAAGCTTGGTGCCAAGTTTTGGAACTGCTTATCTGTTTGCAATTGTAGCTACTAAAGTGAACATCCATGCCAAGGTTAACCACACATGGTGCAATTAGCCATAACTCCTTAAGCCTCACTTTACTGGTACTTCAGTTGAACTCAAGTTTCACACTTGTTAATTCTACATGAACAAGTAGTTAATGTAGATGATTGAGGTTGTGGTTAGGATTGAACAGCTAAACATCCCATGAAAGTCACAATGAACAAGCAATGTTGTGCAAACAATAATTTTGTTTGCCTTTATTCCAAAGTTTGAACTTGTACTGGTTGGAGTCGCACATATGATGGTGCACAACATTTTTTTTCATTGCTACACCGATTGTCCAATCGAGTAAACAATGAAGGTCCACCTGTGTGGTAGTACAACTCTTGTCATTTCATTGTCCACAGCTGCAGGCAGTCATGCTACCAAAATATGCAGTAATGGTGTAGCAATCAGACGGGACATGCACGTTGCATAACATAGGCAGGGTCTGAATCGCAAGTGACCTAACCAACTTAAACTGGGCTAGTTGCTGAGGTAGGATAAAGCCCTGGCCCAGTGGCTATTGAGGTTGCATGGGCATTCCCTGGCCCAATTGTGGTGGGTTGAGGCTGGCCGAAACCTCTATCAACCTGTTGTTGTTGTCGTCGTTGTTGTTGTTGCACAATGATGGCATGCACAGGGCTTTGGATGGCCGGGCATCAAGACTGCTCACGGATATGTGCAAGTTGGCGACAACATTCTTGTCGCTTCAACTGGCAGCTATTCTGTTGCGAGGTCTTTGGTCAGAGGAACGGGATCACCGAATGGAGTGACGACACCTTCTCCTCTGGGTTGCACTGCTGCAAGAGGAATTCCTTGCACAAGTTCAGTCGTTGTCTTTCCTCTACACAAGGTTGTTGTTGTGCCAATGGTTGCTCTTTCGGTTATGGTTGTTGTGTAAATGGTTGTTGATATTGGTAAAATGGTTGTTGTTTCGGGAATTGTGGTTGTTGATGAGGTTGCGGGAATGTTTGTTGTTGCTGTGGAAATTGTTGTTGTGGCGGTTGCTGCGGAAATAGATGTTGTTGGGGAAGTGGTTGTTGTTGCAGGTGTTGTGGTTGCTGCAATGGAAATGGTTGTTATGGCTCTTGCGGCGGGAATGGTTGTAGCGGGGGAAGTGGCTGCTGTTGTGGAAATGATTGGTGTGGCCTTTCTAAGTCATGGACGCTAGGGTCGAGCTGCGCAGTGCCGGTGGTGCTGATCGTTGTGGCAACCAGGAGGGAAAAGACCAAGAAGATCTTCATGGTGGATTTGTGGTTACGCTTGACTGTTTAGTTTGGATGCTTGCGCTCTAAATATGTGAAGGATGGATGATGGAAGGGGGTCTTCATGATGTATGTCTATTTATAGCTGACATGAAATGATATATTTTCATCTTTACATTTGCTTTCTTCTAAAGTTCTACTACTCTTATGAAACTAATCCCTTGGTATGTTTTGTTTGGTGGAGTTACTTGCAAGTGTAATTTTGGATTGAGCGGCAAAGTCGCTTTGGTATGTACCTTCTGTTTGTATGGCCAGCGGTTCAACGACATCCCACAACTGTCTTGGAGAGTGGAGACCAAAGCGCAGGGCAAGTTTCAGGGTTCTCCCGCAGTTATCAAATGCCGCGTTGTCATGAATCAAGATGGCAATGGGGCCCCAAAACCCACTTCCCCGCGGGTTTTTACCCTATTAGGGGACGGGGATGGGCGTCTTTTCATCCCCGCGGGGCTGTTGTTGGGTACATTATACAACCCGACACGTTTCGTGGGTTTGCATCCGTTTCGGTAGTCTCCGAACCCGAAACCCGGCAAACCCGACAAAATACATTTTTTTTACCAATATCTGATCCTACGCGGCCCAACCCAAAGCTACCGAGCCCCCCACCCCAACATTGAAGGCCAAACCAACCCCTCGCTGGGTGGCCAGTATCGCTTGCTCCGTCTCGTTTGTGATCGTGATTTGTGAACCAAGAATTCTATTTTAGAACTTGTGTAATTGCACATGTTGTTGAACCATGTATGGCTGAAATACGATCATCCTTGTTGCTGTAATCTAATCATCTTTGTTGCTGAAATGTGGTATCATGCTGCTGAAATACACTCTATATAGCTGTTGAACCATCTACTATTGTTTTTTGTTGAAATTTCCTCAAGTTATGCTGCTGAAATATACTTGTTTTGCTGCTTAAATGTTATTCTTTGTCGCTACTATGTTTGTTTAAATATTTTGATTTTCTCGTGGGTTCCTCGTGGGTTCCCTGAAACCCGATGGGTTTAGGGGACGGGCAGGAAACTATCCCCGCACACGGTGATGGGGACGGGGACGGGTTTACGATTTTCTCGTGGGGATGGGTTTGAGAAGGCAAAATCCGATGGGTTTCGTCCCCGTTGTCATCTTGAGTCTTGTAGGACTGTATCGAATTAAACAGAAGTGGTTGGTCAGGATCACAGAATCATCAAAAAACATTGCAAAAGAATGGCGAAGTGAACTGCAGTAAGCCCATATGAGGGATTTTGGTGTGATTTGCGTTGGAAGCGGCAATCCTTTCACACCACAGCTGCTCCTGCTCCCCACCACGGCCCGCTCACCTCCTCCCAATGTGTGCATCGCAGGGTCGCCGTATCCAGCCGACCGGCAGATTGATGCGGGAGGTCATCAACAGCCGCAGCGGACACATGGTGAAACGGCACTGCCTGCACGCGTGGTAGTTGGCCTAAGAGACCAGCCGGTGCCGTGGTCACTTGGCGTGCACGCATCGTCCAGTTCACCTCGGGCTAGCTGGCTCATCCCCCGATCAACCGGGAGCCACGGGACTGTGGCCGGTGAACCCACGGTGGCTCATCAGACTACGAGGAGGGTTGGCACTGCTCGTTGCCCGTCGGAGGTGTGGATCCCGTGCTCCCGGCTTGACGGTGGCCATCGTAAGGCTCTAGACGGACACCATGGATGGGCTGCAGCCGCGCGTTCGGAGGTGGCCGTCACGCGGCTCTCGACGGAGGTGCTTCAAGATGGCAATGGGGCCCCGAAACCCGCGTCCCCATTTGTTTTTACCTTATTAGGGGACGGGGATGGACATCTTTTCATCCCCGCGGGGCTGTTGTTGGGCACATTATACAACCCGACACGTTTCGTGGTTTACACCCGTTTCGGTAGTCCCCGAAGCCGAAACCCGGCAATACCCGCGAAATTACATTATTTTTATTATCACCGTAGTCATCTTACCCCCGAAATCTAAGAGGCCTTGATGTGTTCACAAGATTGGATAAGAAACAAATATAAAGGTGTGTCTTTCTTTACATATCATCATAAAGTTTATCATTATCTTGCTGCAATGTTTCATAAGATGTTCATTACTACTTATTTGATTCTCATAGATGCTGACAATGAATAAGGACAAAGCTTTTGAAGTTGTCTTCAAGACATTCAAGAGGGAATGCAGGTGAAGTACAAGTACTTGCAAATTTCATATACTAATCTGCATATTTTTCTCATGTTTAACTTTAGCTTGAGCGAGTTTTGATCTTCCCTAGTACTTGGCACTTTGATTTGGCATTGGAAGATTTGAAGATGGTCGTTTGGAGGCTTGGAGATGTGAAAGATGCCATGATGATTCCAACTTTAAAGTGATTTGTGAACTATAAGTTCTATTTCAGAACTTATATAGCTGTTGAACCATCTACTATTGTTTTTTGTTGAAATTTACTCAATTTATGCTGCTGAAATGTGCCTGTTTTGCTGCTAAAGTGTTATTCTTTGTCGCCACTATGTTTGTTTAAATATTTTGATTTTATCGTGGGTTCCCCGAAACCCGATGGGTTTAGGGGACGGGCAGAAAACTAGCCCCGCACACGGTGATGGGGACGGGGACGGGTTTATGATTTTTTCGTGGGGATGGGTTTGGGAAGGCAAAACCCGATGGGTTTCGTCTCCGTTGCCATCTTGAGTCATGAAGGCTGCAATCTAGCTTTGTTCCAGTTTATGCGACTCATGGGGTGAAAGCTTTATGTCTGACTAGAAAACTCAACTGGCATGTTCAGATAATTGGTCACACTGTACCAAAAATCAATCAGGATTCTGATTGTTTTATATGTTAGTAGAACATGTGACTGGTGAGAAGCTGAATATTTTCTGCTCATTCTCATTATGTGCTGTGCTATTTTCTAATATTATGTTCCCTGAACTTAATAGCTTCTTTTTCTTTATTGAAGGAGGCATATTCTACGCCCGTCCTTCCATTTGATATTCTTGCTGAGAAACCTCCGCAGCAGAAATTTGAATTGGTTAGTTATCATATCGCTGCATTCAGTTCAAAACGAAACCTTTCATGATTCTAATATTTGGATATGCTATATCTTTGGTGCTGACACTTCACTCATTGGTATCCACCTTAATTTGGCACATGGAACTTTTCAGGCTAAGGTAGTTTCACTATACTCTGTTCTTGGACCAACTTATCTAGTATTACATCCAAATAGGAAGCCTGAATCAACCGTCATTTAGCGACTGACGGATCAACCATTCATCTGCAGAGCATTGTTGGGAAATATGGGACGTTGGCATCTGTTGTTTCCTTTGTTGGCGTGTTTATCTACCTGGTCGCAAGCCCATCGAAATCTGGTGATGCAAAAGCAGACAAGAAGAGGCGCTGAAACTGTCTAGTTATACTCCATGTACCCTAATAATGGCTAAAGTAACCAGGATCGTACAAGCAACGCAATTTTGGCTGTTGTACTTAACCATCTCAGAATGGGATCTTAACTGGCTAAATTTAGACAGAGTTATGTTTTGTAGAACATATTTTTTCTTCTGAATGGATAGTTGCACAATATCCTTTGTAGTGAACAGCTGCACAATATTTTCTGTCCACTTAAGTTCATTTTCGTGGAGAAATATTTATTGAACACACTTTCAGAAAGGAAGATGCTGGAGTATAAGGATAGAAGCAGCTGATCTTTACAATAAAATCTAACGTATACTATTTATTTAGAATCAGATACAAGAAGCAGATCATTCAAGATTTTCACACAACTCCTTAGCATTGCCATCAAAGTGTTGAATAGCAATTAGTCTTCACAACTTACTTTAGTAGTACAATATTTATAAAAAAAGGATTGCTACAGACTTACCTATATGCACTACATTCCTTCCTATTGCGTGCAATAAAATCAACTAGTTATACAGGCTGACAAGTGTAGAGTAAAATCAACTAGTACAATCATCAACACGGAAATTAGATGGGGAAGATGTGCAAAAGAAAAATGATGGATTGTAGTTTCTGTTGGAGAATACTGCTAGACACTAGGTTGATTTTATTTAAACGTAGGTTAACCTCTGCATCATTGTGATGCACACAACCATATTTATTAATTATTCAGTAGAATATAAAACAAAGGCAACCATGGTCAAACCATTAGAAGATATGTAATAAAACTAAGTCGACTTTTTCGGCAGCAGCGTTTTCAAGAAGGGAAATATGTCCTCACGCAATCGTAGCGACGAGCACATGGTTGAGAGGTTCCCTAGCGACGGCGCGGCGACGAACGGCTTCGGCCGCCGCCATCTCCAAGAGCCAGAGGCGTGCCTCCTCTACGAGGCCGAGTATCCGGCGCCCCCGAACATGCGTGTGCCGGGTACGTGGAGGCTGAGCGCCGCCGGCGTCCTGGTGCCACCGGTGCCCGAAGGGCGGCACGGCGGGCCGAGATCGCCCGCATCCGCTCGTTCCTGCCGCCGGAGCAGCGGAACAAGTCGAGGTACGCCGCCGACAACCACACGATGTGGACCATGTACTTCACGCGCCACCGTGAAGAACAGATCGCCTCCACCAACGGCGTCATCCCCCGCGGTCACGTCAACGCCGACGGGCAGCGCGAGTGGTGGGGCGTGCTAGGCCGCACGCTCGAGGCCGTCCTCGACTACATCGAGACCGCCAACTGCCGCGCCTCGAGTACCCGCCTCGCCCGTCCTTCTCTCGCCGCCGTGGCAGCTCCTGGACGCCACGGCGAATGGAGCCAGGGGCGTCCTTGTCGTCGGGCTCCGGCTCCGTCTGCTCCGGCTCACCGGTGCTCCGCCCCGTCAAGCCGGAGCCGGAGGAGACGCTGCTCCGGCGCCGCACCCGCAGCGGCGCCCTTGTCATCAACGAGGGTTGCCGCCCCTCCCCACGCTCCCTCTGCCTGGTCCGGCCGAACCCCGAGCCGGGTGAGGGAGTCCTGGATTAGGGGGTCTCCGGACAGCTGGATTATATTCTTTGGCCGGACTGTTGGACTATGAAGATACAAGATTGAAGACTTCGTCTCGTGTCCGGATGGGACTCAACTTGGCGTGGAAGGCAAGCTTAGGCAATACGGATATGTATATTTTCTCCCTTAAAACAGACCTTGTGTAACCCTAGCCCCCTCCAGTGTCTATAAACCGGAGGGTTTTAGTCCGTAGGACAACATACAATCATACCATAGGCTAGCTTCTAGGGTTTAGCCTCTTCGATCTCGTGGTAGATCAACTCTTGTAATACTCATATCATCAAGAATAAATCAAGCAGGACGTAGGGTTTTACCTCCATCAAGAGGGCCCGAACCTGGGTAAAACATCGTGTCCCCTGCCTCCTGTTACCATCCGCTTTAGATGCACAGTTCGGGACCCCCTACCCGAGATCCGCCGGTTTTGACACCGACATTGGTGCTTTCATTGAGAGTTCCTCTGTGCCGTCGCCAGAAGGAAGGATGTCTGGTCTCGTCTTTAAAGACGGTACTACTGTTAGGGGAGCTTTGGTTGTCGGCCAAACTCTCCGGCTAGGCAGTTTCATCATGACCGCCTATTCGGCCGCCGCGCCGACGATGGCTTCTCGGGTCATCGAAAACAGCCTCCATGTCAAATCGGCACTCGCCGAACAGATGGATCCAATGGAGCTCGCCTCCTTAAACGAGCTCTTGGATCGCATCGCCGCCTTGGGAGTCGCTACGGACTATGATCGGATTGGGCTTAAACCCGATCAAAGGGAGATTAACTCTCCAATGGTCACCCATCATATTGCAGTGGTGGAGGAACAATGCGGCGACCTTTCCTCTATCTTGAGGACCAACTATGTCCGGATTCCCGAGCTCTCCGAGCCGGACGCCCGTTCGCGGGAGGACAACATCCAATCCCTGAACTAGAGTCAGGCAGTGGGCCAGGATTATCGGGTAGCACCCCAGAATCGGAACTTCCAAAATTGGGAACTCCTCAGCCCCTGGATCCCAGATCGGGTAAGGGTTCGAATTCAATTCCACCCACCCACCCAAGCATAAACGATCTTTCCCACATCAGGCAAGAGCCCCATGAAACAGTACATCATTACTGGGCCAGATTCCTCGTTGTATTGAACAAGGTTAAGGACTGTCACCTGGAAGATGCAGTCTCACTTTTCTGCAATAATTGCATGGACAAGGGAATCCTTAACGCCCAAGTCGCCGTGACATATCACGCTTCGCTGACTTGGCGTCCATAGTACAAAAGTACTGTGAGATGGAAAGCGCCTGGAAAACCGAAACGAAATTTTGGGATAATCCGGCTCTGAATATACACCCAGTCTGAAGTAAAAGGGTGCACTATCATAAGACACCCCGAGCCAGTTGTAAAGAAACAAAAACCCTCTACAGGGCATGGAACCGTACTAGAGGGATGGCTCAACGAACCCAGCAAAATTCATAGTACAGCGGATATAATACCAAGCATAGCCTCAGAGCATGTTGGATACTCCGGCAGGTGGCAAAAAGTGGTGAGGATCTTCTTATCCCAAATACCACAGACCACCATCCCGTGGATAACAATACGGTGTTAACAGTGTTTGAGATCTTCGCATCAAATAATAGGCGCAAGGGAACACTCCGCGGCATGGCCGAAATCTGCCACATAGCAGCAATAAATCCATTGAGTGACACGGCTATTACCTTCAATGCCAGTGACGAACCTAAATTCCGAACAGCCCGAGCACCAGGCGCACTGGTCCTCAGTCCAATCGTGGACGGCTTTCGACTCACCAAAGTACTCATGGACGGCGGCAGCGAACTAAACCTCATCTATGAGGAAACTCTTCAAAAGATGGAAATAGACTGGAACCGCATCGAGCAAAGTAGCACAACCTTTAGAGGAATTATCCCCAGTTGAGAAGCACGTTGTGCTGGGCAAATCACACTAGACGTGGTATTCGGCACACCGGATAACTACAGGTCCGAAGAAATAACATTCCAAGTGGCCCCGTTCAGAAGTGGCTATCACGCTCTTTTAGGACAGGAGGCGTTTACAATCTTCCAAGCCGTACCCCATTACGGGTACATGAAGCTTAAAATGCCCGGGCCCAACGGAATCATCACTCTCGCCAGTGATCCGGACACAACGCTCCACGCCGAAAACAAAACAGCCGCATTGGCCCTCGAGGCATTATCCGAAGCTCTCTCGGCCAAGGAATTAACCACGCTACGCTCCACGGTGGACAGGGACGACGTGATACTCGACAAGAGATTGAAGTCCACCTCTTTTAAACCAGCAGGTGAAATAGTCAAACTCCAAGTCCACCCAACGGACCATACAAAAACAGCCTCCATCGGGGCACAGTTAAACTCCGCTGTGGACACCGCATTATGAGAGTTCCTGCCCGAGAACTGGGACATATTCGCCTGACATCCCTCAGACATGACAGGAATCCCACGTAGGCTGGCCGAGCATAGCCTCAATATCCTAAAGGGATTTAAGCCGGTCAAGCAAGCTCTTCAGTGTTTCTCCGAACTTAAGAGACAGGCCATGGGAGAGGAACTAGCCAAGTTATTGGAGGCCAGATTCATCAGAGAAATAAAACACCCAGACTGGCTAGCAAACCTGGTGATGGTATCAAAGAAGAACAAATCCTGGCGCCTTTGTGTCAATTTCAAAGACCTCAATAAAGCTTGCCCAAAAGATCCCTTCCCCCTCCCACGCATCGATCAAATCATTGATACTACCGCAGGAGACGAGTCATTGTGTTTCCTCGACGCATACTCCGGTTACCACCAAATCAAGATGGCGGAGTCCGACCAAGCCGCAACGGCATTCATCACACCATACGGTCCCTTCTGGTTTCACACAATGCCTTTTGGGCTCAAAAACGCCGGCGCAACATATCAGCACATGATTCAGACATGTCTGGAGAAACAAATCGGCAAAACAGTAGAGGCATACGTAGACTATGTGGTCGTCAAAACCAAACACGTCGACTCTTTGATAGACGACTTGAGGCTCACATTCGACAACCTCCGAACATACGACATCAAGCTCAATCCGGAAAAATGCGTTTTCGGCGTACCAGTCGGAAAGCTCCTAGGTTTCATTTCTCCAGTAGAGGTATTGAAGCTAATCCAGCCAAAATCCGAGCTTTGTCATAGTTGGCTACCCCAACAGACCTCAAACAAATCCAGAAGTTAACTGGATGTGTGGCAGCTCTAAGCCGCTTTATCTCCCGCTTAGGAGAAAAGGCTTTACCCCTTTATCGCCTCCTTCGGCGCACCGAACACTTCAAGTGGACGGACGCGGCCACAGCTGGATTGGAAGAAATAAAGGCCATCTTAGCAACCAACCCAATCCTGGCCGCGCCAAACATCAGCGAACCAATGCTATTGTATATCGCGACAACTCATCAAGTTGTAAGCGCGGTGCTCGTTTTCGAACGGGAAGAGGATGGACATAAATTCCCTCTTCAAAAGCCGGTATACTATGTATCCACTGTCCTCACTCCATGCAAATCATGGTACCCACACTACCAAAAGATAGCATATGCGGTATTCATGGCATCGCGGAAGCTGCGACACTACTTTCAAGAGTGTTCGATTACAGTAGTCTCGGAAGTGCCACTTAATGATATTATAAACAACCGCGACGCTACGGGCCGGATTGCCAAATGGGCCATTGAGCTCCTCCCGTTCGACATAACATACGAACCTCGACGAGCCATTAAGTCGCAGGTATTGGCCGACTTCGTTGCCGAATGGACGGAGGCCGAACTCCCTAAAGAGTACGGTGCATACTCCAATTGGATCATGCACTTCGACGGTTCTAAAATGCTGACTGGTCTAGGGGCTAGCGTCGTCCTGACGTCCCCAACCAGAGATACCGTTCAGTATGTATTGCAAATATTGTATACAGACTCCAACAATGCAGCGGAATACGAAGCTCTGTTGCATGGTCTTCGGATGGCAGTCTCCATGGGCATTCAACGCCTGGAGGTGCGTGGGGATTCAAACCTCGCAATATCCCAAATAAATGGAGACTTTGACGCCAAGGATACGAAA
The DNA here is from genome assembly GCF_003073215.2 of Triticum urartu. Taxonomy (NCBI): domain Eukaryota; kingdom Viridiplantae; phylum Streptophyta; class Magnoliopsida; order Poales; family Poaceae; genus Triticum; species Triticum urartu. Next base: position 6,382,276 of record NC_053022.1, on the reverse strand, counting down.
ATGGCGGCCTATCAAAACGCCGTCCTAAAAATGTCAGCTCAGTTCGAGGGGCTCGAATTTCACCATGTGGCTTGGGAAAACAATCAGGCGGCGGATATCCTCGCCCGCATCGGTGCAAAGCGTGATGTGGTCCCCCCAACATATTTTTGGAAAGGTTGTTCAAGCCATCTGTAGTATGGGAAGGGGACACCGATAACAACAGTCCGGACCCGGCCAAAATACCCGATACCAAACTCTCTCACACAATCGGAGGCTCCGCCACCGAAATAACACCTTCAGCCCATGAAATAATGGCCATTATTTCCCCGTGGACAGAACCATTCCTGGCCTACCTAACTAGACAGGAACTTCCGGAGGACCAAAATGAGGCACGCTGCATAGTGCGGCGATCCAAGGCCTACAGGGTCCATGAGGGAGAATTGTATAAAAAAAGCACTACCGGAGTCCTTCAAAGGTGCATCTCCGAAGAGGAAGGGCGGAATCTTTTGGCAGAAATTCATGCCGGACTCGGCGGTCATCACGCCGCAGCCCGGGCTCTTGTAAGCAAGGCCTTTCGTACATGATTTTATTGGCCAACGGCCTGAGCAGATGCACAGGACTTGGTCCAACGCTGCGCCGGTTGCCAGCTCTTTGCAAATCAAAGTCACATGCCACCTACCGCCCTCCAAACAATCCCCATTACATGGCCCTTTGCGGTCTGGGGGCTTGACATGGTTGGACCCCTTAAAGGGGGAACCCACAAGAAAAAATACTTATTGGTCATGGTGGATAAATTCACCAAATGGATAGAGGCCAAACCTGTTAAAACAGCCGAATCTGGACCGGTGATAGACTTCATATCCGGGGTTGTACACCGTTATGGCGTCCCCCACAGCATCATCACTGATAATGGCACGAACTTCATGGCCGACGAGGTAAAACTCTGGTGTAGCAAAATAGGCATCAAGCTCGATTATGCCTCAGTCTATCACCCACAAACCAATGGTCAAGTCGAGCGAGCAAACGTTCTTATAATGAGCGGCATTAAACCCAGATTAGTGCGCTCCTTAACGGAGTCTAACACGCACTGGGTAGAGGAACTCGACTCCGTACTCTGGGGGCTGCAGACCACGCCGAATCGTAGTACCGGACATACACCCTTCTTTATGGTGTACGGCGCAGAGGCAGTCTTGCCCTGTGACATAATTCATGACTCACCTCGAGTGCGCATGTACGAAGAAAGAGAAGCCGAGCTCGATCGGCACGACAGTTTGGACACCCTGGAGGAGGAGCGCGATGTAGCCAAAGCCCGTTCCGCATTTTATCAACAACAGGCTCGCAGATACCAAAGCAGAGAAGTACGAGCCAAAACTTATAACGTTGGTGAAGTAGTTCTACGCCTGCCGGATAAGAAAAAGAACAAGCTCAAGCCCAAATGGGAAGGTCCCTTCATTATTGACCAAGTTCTGACCGGTGGAGCATACCGACTGCGGGATGCATCGACTAGTCGACTCGAGCCGAACCCATGGAACGCGGCCAGGCTCCGAAGATTCTACGCCTAGCACCGGACTCTATGTTAGTCCCCTCCCTTTGTCCATTTTTCACATATACATTATCTGTCTTGTTTCTCTTTCTTTCTTTATTTCTTTTATTATTTCTCTAGGCCTTCAAGGGTCACCTTGTGCCTCGCTGGCACATTACAGATGCGCTAGCCGCACTCTTCATACCTGGGGGCTTCTTTCACAGAAGTTTAAATTATTTATCTGGGCCTCATGCCCCACACATGTGTTATACTTCCGCATGTACCTTTTTTCACCATTATATGCATCGATATGACTTAAGTTTTGGCCAAGCTGGGTTGCCTGGCTCTTGTATTTATGCCCTACGTTCCCGTTAATTCGGCTAGGGCATAAGGGGAGCACCTCTGCGATTGTTATTGCCGGGTCAGCCGGATGTGTACCTCAGACTGGGTGAAGCCGAAATCTAGCATTCTTAAGGGAATATTCGGTCGGTGAACAAAAGATGATTATTATTTATTATCCATATCTACCCCCAGATGTTTTTCCTGCATTTCCTATCGCAGTCCGGACATGCACTTTAGGGCATGCTTACCCAGGGAAAGGAACCCTTAACGGAACTATTCTCCCTGGAAGATGTTTCTTACTACCCATGTAATATAACATAACTAGTTGGGCACTTGTCTGATAAAGCGCTAATGACCCCTACGCCTGGTCTCCACGCATACCCCGGTTCTTATATAACTGAGCGGGTATTCGGATACACTCCGGACTATTGGGCCCGGAGGTTGAAGCGAAAAGGTCCGCAACGACAAATGATCTACAATCCGGCTAGAAGGCATTATACATGTCACTTTAATTACATAGTCATGCAGACTGACTGAATTCCTCTTCTATACCATCCAACAAGCGGTCTAGCTTACAATCCTGTTGAGAATACTTTGTGGCTAATTCTACTTGCCCATAAACTAAGCTAACGGGGATCTCTTTTCCGTTGGGCCCCACAGGTCCGACCTCGGCCATGTGATTTGGGTCTGCCTTGGTATACTGCGTCTTCACCATGGCCCAGGCTTCTCTGGCACCCTGTCGGCAGGCTGATATCTTCCATAATCAGAAGCGCCACCGTGCTCCCTTGAGCTTCTCCGCAAGCTCGACAACACCCTCTGGCAGGGAGACGGACGGCCACAAGGCCTGGGCAACACCCTGCATCACCTGCCGAACTTGTTCGTGCAGATGTGACAGCTCGGACAGAAGATCACCCGCAGACCCGGGCATTTCCTTTGCGGGACGACCCGTCAGCATACCTACAGACATAACGCTGTTAGTCGGCTTCTTCGCCGAACTCCTTTAAAAGGATTTGTTCAAGCACTTACTGAAAATGCCGCGCCGAAGCCGCTTATTCTCTTTCTCGGAGTCTGCAAGCTGGCCCCGAACGTCTTTTAGTTCCACGCTCAGCTTAATATTGGCATCTTGGAGATTGTTTTTCTCCCGCCTAACCTCAGTCAGCACGCGTTTGCCAGCCTCTAGCTGCCGCATAACATGCTGGTCCACCGGATTCTCTCCGGATTCATCTGCAACATCTGTTGTTAGATCTACAGTCATGCCGCACATTATATGGTAACCATCATTCTTTAAAGGAAATGTTACCGGCAGGTGACTTTTCCGGTTCCTGCAATACGGCCACAGCAGCCCGCAGTTGGGTCTTGCATTCCTCCAGCTCCTGTGACAGCCTAGTATTCTTCTCTGTAAGAACCTGCACAATAAAGATGATCCTTAAATCAGTTCTGCTATCTGTTTCAAGTCTTAGGGGCTACTGATATATATAAATCGTCAGATTTACTCACCCGTACATCCTTTACATACTGATCCGTGTCTCTGGCTAGACCATCTTGAGCAGCACGGAGGTACGCCTCTCCAGAATTGAAGGCGTCAAACGCCTCTGGTGAGAAACAAGCGTCACGGAGTATGGCCCGGCGGCGCCTATGATTAATGGCGCTTTCCACTTCTGAGTTTGTAGCGGATAATCTATCCGCATCCTCTGTAGGGGGATTATCCGGCGCCTGCCCCATATCGGCTTCTGCCTCAATGTCCGGTCCTGGCGCCCGACTGGTGGAAGCGTGATTGGCAACATCGCCGAACATATTCCGGCGAGCGTTTTTTCTGTTAAAGAAACACAGGCGTCATTACATTTCGAGAAAGACGACAACCACGGAGCGGGGTTTGTTATACCTTTGCGCCGGCGTCTCCGTCCTGACCGCCTTCCTTTTTGGCCTACCCGGCCTCAGTGCCTCCTGTTGGCGCGTTGACGTGGGTTCGGCAGGGCGTCCCGAATGCCTTCCCTGTAAAATGCCATGTGTATATGGTGGGTGAAGTGTCTAAACGAGGATCCTAGTTTTGGAGTTGGGATTTTTGGTTTTTCTTACTTGTGATGCAGGGAGCAGTCCGGGATAGTCGGCTGTAATGGCCACCATGGCATCGTCGCAGCTTAACCGATAGAACTGCCGGTCTATCAACTCCACGAATATAACCGAATCTTCTTCAAGTCCGGAGTCGAGGGCCCGGTCAGGGTCCTTTGGTTGTGGAGAAGGGCTGCTGACCTCCTTTATGGCTTTTCGCAGTTCGTGCCGCAAAGTGGCAAGGTGAATACTTACGACAAAGAATGCGGGAAAAATGGGAGCAGGGAGATATAACTTACCTAGCTTGGAGGATTGTACATGGAGAATCCATCTCGTGGCTTGATGTGGGTGATGAAGCTATGTACCTGGGGTAGGAGCACGGACCCGTCCCAAAGAGTCCTACCCAAAGACATCCCTAGAAGAAATCACCCATCCATCGACTTGAAGGTACTCCACTCGACGGGTTCAAGACACTCGACCAAGAAGCTACCACTCGACCACGAAGCTATTCACTCGACTGCCAGGAAATCTACAGTCACTCCGTGGGCAAACGTTCAGCTGTTAAGTAGTCTTCATGGTCATTACAGCACTTTATTAGAGGCGTTACCAGTAACGCCCCATCTTAAATGTACTTTAAAACCCTGCATTACTGAGGGCAGGAGGGGGCCGGCGAACTCTATATAAGCCACCCCCCTCCTCAGTAGGAAGGGTTCGCACCCCTGTAATCTATACACGCATAATCCAGTCGACCGCCTCCGGGCTCCGAGACGTAGGGCTATTACTTCCTCCGAGAAGGGCCTGAACTCGTAAACCTCGCGTGTAACAACTTCCCAATAGCTAGGATCTCGCGTCTCCATACTCACCCCCTACATCACTGTCACAGTTAGAACCACGACAGTTGGCGCCCACCGTGGGGCGGGAATCTTAGCGCTTAGTTGGAGAAGTTGTGATTTTTCTCGATCCCTTTGATCATGTTTTCTTGCGGAGTTTTGGTGGAGGACCGCGAGATCCGTCTCGGCGCGCTCACCTTCATCGTCGACGACTCCGCCTGGCTCCAGGAGGCACCGCTCGACATCGACGCGCTCCCCGCCCGCGGTGTGACACATTTCCGCGCATGCGTTCGTGGCGTCCTCCTGCGGCAACCGTCGACCCAATATGGGTCGGCCCCCGTATCGTCTCCCCGCCCTGTCTCCCACCAGCGCAAGCGCTCCGGTCGGTCAAGACTTCAGCGGTGGGTGAGGCACGCCGTGACCCGCCAATCGGCGGCCCCGCAAGTCGCGGCCATCGAGCCCGTCGAATCCCTCTACGGCCTGTTCGACCTGTCGACTGGCTCCGTGGTGACCGCATCCGAGTGTGACAGCAGCGATCCAGCGGCTGAGGTTCTGGCGGTCGATGGAACACACAGTCCCCCCGGTTTCCCTCGCACCGATGGAGGCGTGGGTGGGGGCGATCCATCGCATCCCCACGATGAGTATCTCCCCGAACCTCTCACATCATTGCAGCGAGAGGAGCTTTGCCGCCGGAACATGGACGCGCTCCGCACTCCTATCGTCGGAGAGACCCCCGAGGCCCGGGCCTTGGAGGACGCGCGTTTGGCCAACTTGGCCGAGCGCACTCGACTGGAGAATCTCCAGCGAGCACTCGACGAGCAAGCGCGTCAGCGGGCTCCCGAGTCTAGTCGACGCCAGCTCTTCCCGCCGACGCAAGTATATCGAACCCCAGTTTAGAATCTGGCCGCCGCGGCCCGTATAGCAGAATCGATTTAGCCCTCCCAGTCGGAGGCTGGCAGGGGCTTGTTACAGATCAGAGCATTGCTCCGGGCGGCGGGAGACCAGAATTCCGCAGTCTCTCAGTCGCGGAATAGGATCCACAGTCGGTCTGTCGCAACAGATACAGTCGAGTCAGCTCACAGCCCGAGATCGCCCCCGAGGCGTGAGGGACGTGGTGGCCAGCATGATCAGTACAGGAGGAATGAACAATATGATCACCGATTCGACCGTGATGATCGACGTCGAGTGGCAACCCCTCCCCCGAGGAGTGGGTCGTATGCGCCTCGACGGCAAGATGACAGACGCCCTCATAGTGTTGGGCAGAGGATTCCAGTCGACCCCAGAGACCCAGGCTTTGATGCGAGATCCATCCTCATTCAAGGTTTGGTTGACAGGAACAGAGCTCATCGAGAAGGCCATAACAGAGATGCGCCTGCCAGCAGCAGAGTACGCGCTTCAGGGCCAGAGTGTTTCAGTCGAGCCATCAGAGCCGCAGTGATACCTCCCAATTTCAGGTTGGCGACTGGAATCAGCAAGTTCACCGGTGAATCTAAGCCTGACACCTGGCTCGAAGATTACCGAGTGGCTGTACAGATTGGCGGTGGCAATGACGAGGTGGCCATGAAGCATTTGCCTCTCATGTTAGAGGGCTCGGCCAGAGCATGGCTAAATCAGTTGGCACCCAGCAGCATTTACACTTGGGAGGACCTCTCCGAGTGTTTATCACAACCTTTGAAGGAACATGCAAGCGACCTACAGGCCTGACCGAGCTGCGGTCTTGCGTGCAGAAGCCGAATGAAACTCTGAGGGAATACATCCAGAGGTGGATCACGCTGCATCACTCGGTTGAGAACGTGCCAGACCATCAAGCAGTTTGTGCCTTCAAGGAAGGTGTTAAATATAGAGAGTTGAATCTGAAGTTCGGTCGAACTGGAGAGATGTCTCTGAATCGGATGATGGAGATTGCCACAAAGTATGCTAACGGAGAAGACGAAGATCGACTCCGGAGTGGCAAGCAGAAAGCAATCGCCCAGGAAACTGGAGGCAATTCCAGTCGGAAGCAGAAGCGGAAGGCCGAGCCAGCCGCTCCTGGAGAGGCCCTGGCCGTAGCCCAGGGAAACTTCAAGGGAAAACCCAAGGGCACCTGGAAGCCCAAAAAAGTCAAGGATCAAGACGGAAATGATGTTTTGGATCTGCCATGTCACATCCACACCAAGAAGGATGAAGAGGGTAATTTTATTTACCCAAAGCATACCACTCGACAGTGCCGGCTCCTGATCCAGCAGTTCCAAGGAAAACAGTCCAAGGATAAGGAAAAAGAGTCGGACAGAGTCGAGGACAAGGAAGACAGTGACGATGGATACCCCCAAGTCAATTCCACCCTGATGATTTTTGCCGATGTCGAAAGCAAAAGTCGACTGAAAGTCATTAACCGAGAGGTGAACATGGTTGCCCCGGCAACACCCAGTTACCTGAAGTGGTCTCAGACTGCCATCACATTCGACCAGTCTGATCACCCGACGCACATTGCCACCCCTGGGAGGCAAGCTTTGGTGGTCGACCCAATTGTTGAAGGCACTCGACTGACTAAAGTCCTGATGGATGGAGGCAGTGGCCTGAACATACTGTATGCTGAAACATTGAAAGGAATGGGCATTCCGATGTCCAGACTCAGCACCAGTAACATGAGTTTCCATGGAGTCATTCCTGGGAAGAAAGCCCAATCACTCAGCCAGATCGCTCTTGATGTGGTTTTCGGTGATTCAAAGAATTACCGCAAGGAAAAGTTGACATTCGAGGTCGTGGACTTCCAAAGTGCTTATCACGCCATTTTGGGCAGGCCAGCTTACGCACGCTTCATGGCCCGGCCATGTTACGTGTACCTCAAACTGAAGATGCCTGGCCCCAAAGGTGTGATCACTGTCACAGGCAATCGGAAGAAGGCGGAAGAGTGCTTTCAGAAGGGCTCAAAGATTGCAGATGCTCAGATGGCAGTGGTCGAGCTGCAAGAGTACCAAAAGACTGCCGACCCAAGCGAGTTGCTACGAGCCAAGAAGCCTGCTTCAGAATCAGCTTTTCAGTCGTCCGGTGAAACAAAAACAGTCGACATTCACCCGACCGACCCCGATGCTGCCCTGACTCACATCTCAACGACGCTTGACTCCAAATAGGAAGAAGCGCTCATCCAGCTCCTCCGTGAGAACTGGGACATCTTCGCATGGAAACCCTCCGACATGCCTGGAGTTTCCAGGGGGCTGGCTGAGCACCGTCTACGGGTCGACCCAAAATTCAAGCCTGTGAAGGAACATCTTCGATGGTCCGCCGTCCAGAAGAAGCAAGCCATTGGCGAGGAGGTGGCTCGGCTCTTAGCAGCAGAGTTCATCCGAGAAATTTACCACTCCGAGTGGCTTGCCAATGTCGTCATGGTCCCCAAGAAGGACAAGTCACTTCGCATGTGCATTGATTTCAAACATATCAATCGGGCCTGCCCGAAAGATCATTTTCCTCTCCCTCGCATCAACCAAATAGTCGACTCGACTGCGAGGTGCGAGAGATTGTCTTTTCTAGATGCTTATTCCGGGTACCATCAGATCCGTCTGTATGGACCCGACAAAATCAAAACAGCTTTCATCACCCCATTCAGATGCTTCTGTTATGTCACTATGCCGTTCGGCCTCAAGAACGCCGGAGCCACGTTCATGAGAATGATTCAGAAGTGTTTACTCACTCAAATCAGTCGGAATGTGGAGGCATACATGGATGATATTGTGGTCAAGTCACGCAAAGGTTCCAACCTGCGAGCTGACCTTGCCGAAACCTTTGCCAACCTCAGGAGGTATGATATCAAGCTCAATCCATCAAAATGCACATTCGGAGTTCCAGGCGGAAAGTTACTCGGTTTTCTCGTTTCTGAACGAGGGATCGACGCCAATCCTGAGAAAATTGGCACCATACTCCGGATGAAGCGTCCTGTATGCGTGCACGATGTCCAAAAGCTTACAGGCTGCTTGGCCACTTTAAGTCGATTCATTTCTCGCCTCGATGAAAAGGCGTTGCCTCTCTACCGACTGATGAAGAAGTCTGACAAGTTCGAGTGGACTCCAGAAGCTGACGCAGCGTTTGCAGAACTCAAAGCTCTGCTCTCCACCCAGCCGGTGCTTGCTGCCCCAATCAGCAAAGAGCCTCTGCTGCTGTACATTGCGGCCACGGGACAAGTTGTCAGTACAGTACTCACGGTCGAGCGGGAAGAAGAAGGAAAGGCCTTCAGAGTTCAGCGCCCAGTCTATTATCTGTCTAAAGTTTTGACCCCTTCAAAACAAAGATACCCTCACTACTAGAAGCTTGTATATGGGATTTACATGACCATGAAGAAGGTTGCACATTACTTCTCTGACCACTCCATTACAGTCGTCAGCGATGCCCCACTGTCAGAGATACTGCATAACAGAGATGCAACTGGACGAGTGGCCAAGTGGGCGATTGAACTCCTTCCCTTAGATATCAGGTTTGAAGCAAAGAAGGCTATTAAGTCCCAAGCAATCGCAGATTTCGTCGCCGAGTGGATTGAACAGCAGCTTCCGACTCAAGTTCACTCGGAGCACTGGACCATGTTCTTCGATGGATCTAAGATGCTGAATGGTTCCGGTGCTGGGGTAGTTCTAGTCTCCCCCCGAGGAGAAAAGCTCAGATACGTCCTCCAGATTCACTTCGATTCCTCCAACAATGAAGCAGAGTATGAAGCACTTCTGTATGGGTTGCGCATGGCCATTTCACTCGGCGTCCGTCGCCTCATGGTCTACGGCGACTCAGATTTGGTGGTTAATCAGGTAATGAAGGAGTGGGACGTCAGAAGCCCGGCTATGACTGGTTATTGCAACGCAGTGAGAAAGCTAGAAAAGAAATTCGAGGGGTTAGAGCTTCATCACATCCCCCGACTCAAAAATCAAGCAGCCGATGATCTGGCAAAGATAGGCTCCAAGAGAGAAGCCATTCCCAGCAATGTGTTTTTGGAGCACATCCGCTCGCCGTCAGTCCAGGAGGATCCTTTCACAGAAGAAGCCCCACAACCGAAAAGTGCCACAGATCCGACTGAAGTCGAAGTTCCTGCTGTGGTCGACCTGATCATGGAAGTCTTGGCCATCACTCCCGACTGGACGATACCATACATCGCGTATATCCTAAGGAAAGAGCTCCCAGAGGACGAGGAAGAGGCTCGATAGATCGTCCGCCGATCCAAGGCCTTCACAGTCATAAAGGGGCAGTTGTATAGAGAAAGCGCGACTGGAATCGGTCAGAAGTGCATAACTCCGGAAGAAGGTCAAATGATCCTTGATGAGATCCATTCGGGGACCTGCGGTCACCATGCGTCCTCCCAAACCATTGTGGCCAAAGCATACCGGGCGGGATTTTACTGGCCAAGAGCAAATGAGATGGCAAAGGAGATAGTTGACAAGTGTGAGGGGTGTCAGTTCTACTCCAACATGTCCCACAAGCCCGCATCAGCCCTGAAGACCATTCTGTTGGAAATATGCCCTAGAGGCAATAATAAATTGGTTATTATTATATTTCCTTGTTCATGATAATCGTTTATTATCCATGCTATAATTGTATTGATAGGAAACTCAGATACATGTGTGGATACATAGACAACACCATGTCCCTAGTAAGCCTCTAGTTGACTAGCTCGTTGATCAATAGATGGTTACGGTTTCCTAACCATGGACATTGGATGTCGTTGATAACGGGATCACATCATTAGGAGAATGATGTGATGGACAAGACCCAATCCTAAGCATAGCACTAGATCGTGTAGTTTGTATGCTAAAGCTTTTCTAATGTCAAGTATCATTTCCTTAGACCATGAGATTGTGCATCTCCCGGATACCGTAGGAGTGCTTTGGGTGTGCCAAACATCACAACGTAACTGGGTGGCTATAAAGGTACATTGCAGGTATCTCTGAAAGTGTCTGTTGGGTTGGCACGAATCGAGACTGGGATTTGTCACTCCGTGTAAGCGGAGAGGTATCTCTGGGCCCACTCGGTAGGACATCATCATATGCGCAATGTGACCAAGGAGTTGATCACGGGATGATGTGTTACGGAACGAGTAAAGAGACTTGCCGGTAACGAGATTGAACTAGGTATTGGATACCGACGATCGAATCTCGGGCAAGTAACATACCGATAGACAAAGGGAATTGTATACGGGATTGATTAAGTCCTTGACATCGTGGTTCATCCGATGAGATCATCGTGGAACATGTGGGAGCCAACATGGGTATCCGGATTCCGCTGTTGGTTATTGACCGGAGAACGTCTCGGTCATGTCTGCATGTCTCCCGAACCCGTAGGGTCTACACACTTAAGGTTCGGTGACGCTAGGGTTGTAGAGATATTAGTATGCGGTAACCCGAATGTTGTTCGGAGTCCCGGATGAGATCCCGGACGTCACGAGGAGTTCCGGAATGGTCCGGAGGCAAAGATTTATATATAGGAAGTGC